>NC_068362.1:12969387-13004387 GCF_020536995.1 Dreissena polymorpha
AGTAGCGGCTTTTTGCTTTTTTGTTTTAGAAGGTTTGTCGTATAAGAAGAACGCAAGGAAGACAAATTAATTGTAACATGTGTTATCTTAGTCTCCGTTGTAGTAGTATTTGTTGTATCTACACAGCCATTTTTCAGTCACCTGAGAGACATGTTTTATAAGAGATTTAATTGTGGACCAATACATCGTGTATTAATATCAGTGTCCCACTGGGACACCACATGGGCGAGGATTAACAGATACTAGCCTTCAATTAATTATGCGCCTAGAGGCAAACATACTATAACTTACTGATAAATTTTAGGATTGGATGTGTTTGTATCTTATTTGAAATTAGCTAGCTTAATTCAAAAACTAATTATAGCCTCAATATATCACAAGAACATCATCACATATCATTGTGCAAATATATAATCATATCACCCATCCAATATGCCAGAGCGTTAGTATTTATTGTGCATACATATCCTACAGCACATTTCAAACTTATTTACAAACCAACCGCTCAAGCTTTAATTAAGATTGATTTCAATTTATATTATGACATACATTAAAGATCACTGTCAATTAATTAAAACTTGATGCTTTGATTTAAATAAAAGAAAACGTTGCGTACACAATAATTGGGGTTTAATAAAAAGTCTGCAATTAAAATAATCAAATTTTAATATACTAGATTTAGTTTCAAATTGTCGCTCAAAAAATGTATCAAGTTATATCAGTTACTAGGGAATCGATTGTTTTTAATCTCCGCAATCCAATAATAATTATGGGTGTTTGTATGACAATTATAGCTATTCGTCATTGAATGTATGATACTCAGAAAAATATTGAAACAATAACCACAACAACAACAACATATGTGATTATGTATATATCTTCTTCAGATACTCTTGTCATACTTTCAAAATTATCCTCATAAGATTCATAATATAAAAAAAACACTATTGCAATCTTAGTAAAACCCAACTTAGCCGTTATGCTAATGATTTTATGTTCAGTATGCGTGTACATTTTATATTATATAACAACAGTGTTCACAAATACCTATGTTTAATAATATTAAAACATGAGAACCAATGAAGGTATTTCATTTTAATAGACTAGTTTTAACCGTGTGTGTACATTCATATAAATCTTTTGAAAATCACACTTGAGATAATGTCTTTAGTTTTGCTATTTCTAATCGATTTAAACACCATAAAACCACCGTATTTCTCTTACATTCTAAATTTTCTTACATTTCCTTTTTAAGCCAAAATATTTATGTTTTCATGATTCTAAATTTTCGGACATACGGATTTTCGTACAGTCAGTTAAAAACAGCGCTATTTTATCAGATATTTGACCCTGTTTTTGCTTATCTGATGACCCTTCGGTCATGCATTTTTACAAAACCGGATTAAAGTAATAAAAACAGAATCATGCCTAAGGGCAATCGACCATTACATTTGCGTACTTGGGTAAATTACCTTGTAAACCTCTAATAAGCAATGGTTCCTTCCAACAGCGTTTGAAATGATATCGTATTAAGAAAGCCAAACGTTTATTGTTTTTTACTTTTATATATTATTTCAGTTGATTGCAAAGCTGTTAAGTTGCATTTTTAAAGTAAAGAACGAAGGGAACAACACAATAAAATTATGTACACTGATGTATTATTTCTACTTCAATTAAATAATTGACAAACAACATAACACACTTGTCTCTAAATATTTTTCGTATTTAAATTTTCCAACACGAAAAACAATATCTTTAAGTGAACGGAAACTTATTATTATTACGGCATATAGTAAAAGCAGAGTTGTCTGAACCATAAGTAAAATAAAAAAATAAAAAATGACACAGCTTATTTTTCCCTCAAGTGTTAATGATAATATGGATAAACAATTAAAAATACATAAAGTCAATTGTGTTGATTACTCGTTATTGAAATATTGCAATGCCAATTATAAGACATCTGATTAAAAACAAAATGTATGGTGGAATACCTAATCTGGAAATACAAACTAATGATACTATTAATGCAACAACAACAATCACATCTTTTCAAGCGCAATCAGAAAACAGCTACAGCTTGTATTAACAAACATAAATATGTTTGTGCTTATAGATTTAGATAAACTTCAAATCTTTAAGCGTGCTATGAATTGAATATAATTTATATTTAAAAGTTTTGCTACTCTGTTGATAACTAGCAACAGCAAAAAGGAAGATACCATTTTTTATCATCTAATTTTATTTATATTTCATTGTTTATTTGTTTATGATCACAAGGATTGTTTGGATAACAGAGTGTGTCTAGATATACCGGTACCCTTAAAATATTTTTATGAATTGCAATTAAGCGTAGAAATTAAACAGGCCCTAATACAGACACCATTTTTATCGGAATGCGATTATAGTTCAATAGCAACTCGTAACGCTTTTGGATTGAATGTGTAATGACTACTTTTAGCGACAAATTGACTGGTCAAATACTGCATCTTAAACGGATAAATAAAATTGAAACCATTTAATTTCAATATTATCAACATTATTATTTAGTTATTATACATTAAGCAGCAAACTCTATTAATCAAAAGATTTGATATAAACATCCGAATTCACTGCAAAAATGAGCTGAGCGATAGGTTGTTTACGGTTGTTGAAATTGTTCATGATGAGAATGACGATGACGACGATGATGACGATGACGACGACGATGAGGAGAACAACGACGATAACAATGACGATGATGATGATGATGATGACACTGATGATATGATCACGACGATGACGACCATAACGATGTTGTTGGTGATAGTGACGATATGCTGCTGCTGTTGCTGATGACGATGCTGCTGCTGATGATGCGGTGGAGGCGGAGGAGCAGGACGAGGACGAGGACGAGGGCGACGACGACGACGACGACGACGACGACGACGACGGACGACGACGACGAGCGATATCGATGATGATGATGATGATGATGATGATGATGATGGATGATGGATGATGATGATGATGATGATGATGATGATGAATGACGATGATGATGATGACGATGATGATGATGATATGATGATGATGATTGATGATGATGATGATGACTGATGATGATGATGATGATTCTGATGATCTGATGATGATGATGCTGATTGATGATGTGATGATGATGATGATGCTGTTGATGATGATGCTAACGATAACGATGTGTTGTGACAATACCCAATACTGTAAGTAGTAATTAACAAGCATGCTAATGGATCTGTATCCGCAATGCGTCAAATGAAACTCCTTGGTATAATATGAAAAATTGAATCAAATATCATAATGCGGATGTTTAAAATGTGTTCAAATCTAGCGAATTGTTGCAGTACTTTTCTACTCGAAACCAATGCTTAGCCGTTATTTTAAAAATAATTTCAAAATACCACGCTACACGTCAATTGGCTAACAAATACATTTGTAAGTTTAACCTCACTCAAAACAGTATTTATTGAAGACAGGCGTCAACAATGTCCGAGTTTCTTCAACGTAGCTTAAGTACCTAAAGTACCTTTCCGTTTGATTTATCGCAGGATCCTGGGTCCGCACCCACAGTCTTTTAAAGTGTCTGCATTAAAAAAGATAATAATTGTTGTTTGTAATAATCTTTGACAGCTCATAAAAACATGTAAATCCTCAATTCGTAGAGTTTCAGTATGATTTCATTTATTTAAAAAATAAGACGGTTAACATATTTTATACACACATATATTAGTAGCTATACGCCATATAACATAGGACATAATGTATATTATAAATCAAAGCGCTGAAGGCACTTTAGTTGTTCGCTGTTGTCGTCCTTGATTAGCTTGTTCGCATTGCATATGCTTATCATTGTGCACAGGCTAATCTTATTTGACGTGCATTAAGCCTCGTTTTCCATGAAAGCAGCCAATATGTGCATATTTTAATGATAAACACTAGACTGGCCAATGGCGTTTACAAGCTGGTATATACATTCACTGCTAGAGCAGAATCATTTGTCGTCTGCTGCAGACAGGCAGTGGTAATCGTTCCTAGCAGAGTGAGTTGTGGTTCTTGCCGTACTTAAGTCTTCTAAGCACCTACTGATTTGCATTTATTACCCATTCTCTTGAAACGCCGACTAATAAAGTGCGATAAACCGCCTTTAAGCACTTGGCACATTAACAAATAAGAACATTCCACACCTAACCGAGAACCGACGTCTTTAATCGCGAAACTATTACCAGAAATTGAATACCGCCAGAAACAACAATGAGCTCACTTCGATTAAATATAAATACACTATATTCATTGCGTCCTAAGCAATCAAACATATCAACCGAAAATACCAGCGAATACAGTATTATATATGACATCGATCTTATATATCGCCTCAGACATGCGAGAGCGCCACGATGAGTGAAGAGTGTGTGTATGAGAGTTTGTTTACAGGTCCTACTGGCCTCTTCACGAGATTTGTGTAGCCCGACCTGAATGATGAATGAAATGGATGTAGTAACACTTATATGAACACGATATATCCGTACCAATATCCATGTGAGCATATACTAATAATAATTAATTTTTTAATCGCCATAAGCTTGAAAATAAATGTAAATAGATACAACAAAGACCAATTCGGAGACTTTAAAAATTTTAAATTACCTCCCCTGCAATAGAAAATATATATGGAGACTCGCATTCTATGGAATATCAAAATCTCAATATATCTTTCTCCGAAATTTTTTTCTGGTAAAAATCATCTTAAATTTAGCTGTATATTCGTATGTAATTAATTAAACAAGAGTTATAAAAAGGCATTGCAAAAAATATCGCGTTTTACTTGAATAAGTTACCTCCCTTAAGCCTATCGGAATATCAAAAATACGTATATAAACAAAACGCGTTCCTTGCATAAGTGATAATAAAGCGCGTGCCCGTGCCACTCGTCCTCCAAATACTTACTAAATATAGTACAAGGTATCTACAATCATTGCGACTAACTCATACCTCAGTAAATAAGTAACCAGGATAAATATACGTTTAGGTAATTAAGATATAAAACATACATATAAAAATTTACATGTTCCCTGTCTGCCGAACCCGATCCATGGACTATAGCCACAAGAGGTTTCTATGTACCTATGTAGCCGGATTGCGCCCTCAGAGCGCCCAACACCAACACAGATCACGCTACTCTCCGGTCAAACACAATACTTCATAGGACTGCTGCCTTTGTCACCATATTATCAGAATCATTAACGTGCAAAATGGAAACTTTCAACTGTCCTTTCACTTCATACATAAGCCATTGCCGATCTTCAATGATCGCTTGTTTCCGAGAGATGCATTTTATTTTTTTTCAAACTTCGAATTTTGATATATGTTTAACTTATTCATTTAGATTACATTATTTTCACTATAAATATTGACTTTGATCCAATTATCATCTGAAAAATACGATTTCGCGATTTCTTCAAAGATCGAGCGAGCCTTTTTACCTGTTTACTTATATATATCTAATTTAAGGTTACACATATGTAAAGTTGTCGTGGCCGAGTGGGTAAGGCGATGAAATTGAAATCTTTTGGGATTTTCCCGCGCAGGTTCGATTCCTGCCGACATCGCATACTTTTTGCGACGCGTTTTATTTCTTTTCTAACGTAATTTGATTTAATATAGCACATAAGCTATGTTTATTGTTAAATATGTTAAAAATTGTATGCACATCCTTCAATTTTAAAATTAAAACAACGTTATGGCTAAATTGATTAATTTACTGCTGAAAATACGAAAGATGCATGTTGCATTTTTATTTTTATTTCAAAAAGTAAACGGTAAATCTGTCTATTTTTTGGTATTTTTGATGTATATAGTGTTTCTATAAAAACTTAATTTAAATATAACTTAAATGATACTATTTTGAATTTTATGACACTTTGTTTTTAACCGACCCAATTTTTACTTGGCTGAAATCACTTACATTTCATGGCGCTATTCCATAGATTAAAATTTGTAAAAAATAAATGTCTGTAAAAGAATACTTATTTCATCTTGTTTAAACTTTAAACACCTTTACTGCATCTGTACACACCAACTGCATGCCCATATTTGGAAATTTGAATGAATTATGGAACTTTTATATACCCCAGGGGTGAAAATAAACTGGACAAAAGCCGAGCGTGAGGGTGGTTTTGAAAAAAACGGTTTATTTTTTTTAAGCATGGAAAGCTACCTACAAATTTGCATGTAGTTTAGTGAAATGATGCTGATTAGGAAAATAATTAATTAAATTATATTTGGATATGTGCCCATTAGAGGTGCGCAAGCTTAAAAAGGTAGAATTACCGAAATTCCCGTTCTTACACGTTGTAGCATGGATCGGGTATTGAACACGATACACGTGTGTATTAGCACCCTACTGTAGTCCCGGCGGGGTTATCAACTGCACCAATACACCGGTAAGCAACCAGGGGAATATCATATGAAAAAAGAACTATCATGCATGTTTGATTTGTTAAAGTGTGTCACAAATTTTCCCTAACTGCCGATGTCGGCTATAATTTCGGTATAAACATGCAAAGAAATTAACATATATATAATGTTAATGCCGATATGTTATTGGACATTTTGTATGTCAAATGTTCATTAATTGTATTAAAATTAAGACGATTGTATTGAACACGATACACGTGTGTATTAGCACCCTACTGTAGTCCCGGCGGGGTTATCAACTGCACCAATACACCGGTAAGCAACCAGGGGAATATCATATGAAAAAAGAACTATCATGCATGTTTGATGTGTTAAAGTGTGTCACTAAATTTCCCTAACTGCCGATGTCGGCTATAATTTCGGTATAAACATGCACAGAAATTAACATATATATAATGTTATTGCCGGTATGTTATTGGACATTTTGTTTGTCAAATGTTCATTATTTGTATTAAAATTAAGACGATGCTTATTTGCCAGAAAGCGTTTTATTTCAAATTCAAAACAAGCAATAATCATACATAATACCAAAATATAAAACTAACAAAATGACAACACTCTCGCTTAACGCAACGTTCAGAAGCACGCGCACTTAACAAAATTATTGCAACTAATGCAAGCTGTAATTAATATGTGACTACTTGCTATACAACCAGTATCATGCGAAAATTGATCTTATTTAATTGTGGTTCCCTCTTTGAATTTATGTTGCCTGTCGACTTTAAGAATAATGTGTCAGTAAGAAATGTATTGCTTGCTCTACAACCAGCATCATGCGAAAATGGATCTTATTTAATTGTAAATCCCTCTTTGAACTTAAGTTGTCAGTCGACTTTTAGAATAATGTGTCAGTAATAAATGTTTTTCTTCAGTTTCACATGTTTTTTTAAGAAAATTTAGTGAAAGATGCAAATGTGTCTTATTTATTTTTTTCTGTGTCTTCAATGTATCTTATTTATATGTGACTGCGTGCTTATTTTTTTTTCAAGAAATGAAAGATGCATCTTATTTTAATTTTATCCATGTCTTAAATGTGGCTTATTTGTATAAGATAAAATGATATACTGCCAGTGTCATGCAAAAAAGGATCTAATTTCTTAATATCCACATTCACGCTTTGTTCTTTATTAGAACCGTCTTTAATTAGGCTATCTATTTAAAGTACAGATTACTGTGAACTTAATAATTGTGCAACGGTGATGTTGATCCATTATCGTTGTTAATTTAAAATGTAGACAAACAAGTTAGCAATTAATGAAATCAGTTATTTTGGAAGTAAATCTAATTTTTTCTGTACAGTAGCCAGGTGGATGTGTATTGAGCGGATAAGATAGGGATCACCACAACAAGTTTCTAATACACAGTATAGACTTCCCCTATTATTATTAATTACCTGATTGGAATAAATAAAGTGTTAAAGATCATTTCATGTGAAAAGCAGGATTTCTGACATAATTTCAATCGTTTTGCTTTTATACACAATTTCATGGAACAATGAATATATTGGCGCGATGGAACACAATTTATAAATCAAGCTGACAGTATAGTATCATTTTTTAATTATGTGTAATTTAATTCGCATCTCTCCCTTAACTCGTTAATGACACGTGAACTTATATCAATTATAAAACATCACGTGCATCATTAAATATTTTTTTTTAATTATGAAAACATATATGTTCTACATGGTTTTGTTTAGTTTTTTTTCTCAACCAGAGAGACATTATAAAACATTGTTATATATAAAGCGCTTTACTTTTCTACATTACATAAAGATATATCGATTTTTTTGTTAAGTGTACGTGCTTGACATATTTATAAAAAGGCAGTGTTTATTTTGTAATAAAATCGAAAATTGACATTTAATTTGATGCAATCCACATTGTTTAGCGGCCAAGCGCAGTATTCCGCTCTCGGCGGCCGATGATGTATTGCAATATATACAATGAAAAGCTGGGTTTCTGACATAATTTCAATCGTTTTGTTGACGCGGAAGTGCTTTTTGGTGGCCAAAAATACTATTGTTCCCTTTATTTAAACCTAAATCAGTATTTTTTTACACTTTTTTACCGAAATCCCCGCTAAGAGGCAACATATTATCCTGATTTATGCTTTGATTAAACATTGATAACTAAATTGCAAAAGTGTATAGCATATTGTAAATAAGGTAGTACGATATCATTTGTTTCATCAGATTTGTTTGGAAAATACTTTCTGAAGACTTATTATTACTATGTCATGTTATATTTACATATACTTTTGTGTAACCAATGTTTTAAATGTACATTTTACCTTTTTTACATTCGTTTGCACATTTTTCACATTAATAAACTATTTAATAATGGAAAAAATATTCTGATAAGAGTGTTTAAATGATTAACACTAATATGATTGTGTACAAATCAACATTGATGCAAAGCCAAAACCCAAACATAATGACATATAGACCCTTTAAGGCGTAATATGGGGGATTGGCGTAAACATGGGTGATTTCGGCTCTGGGCGTACGAATGTAGCAGTACCGAAATCCCCGCTAATTATTTTCCAAAAGAAGTAACCGAATGGGAGATAATACATGTCACTGGTTGCTAATGAAAAAAAACACTATAATAATTTTGTTGACACTTGAAGGTTTGTACAGCAGGATTTCGGTACCGGCGCGCGTTTAAGTTCTAGTGTAGAATTACCGAAATCCCCACTGAGAGGCAACTTAATGCTGTCAAGAGTGCTTAATAATTAAAATTAATATCATTTTTTTGCACCTTAACATTCATGTGAAGTCAAAAACCATTCATACCGATGACCTATTGACCCTTTAAGGCGTAAATATGGGGATTTCGGTACTAGGCGGGCGAATGTAGAATTACCGAAATCCCCTTTTCATCATCGCACATTAGTGTAACATAAATTTTAACACAATATATGTAGGGAAACTCATATGATTCGCGTAATGTGAAAATGATTATTATGCTATAATTCGACCACGAAACTTGACGTGACTTAATACCGGACATTATGGAATGGAGCTACGCTTGCCGTATTTGACATAAGACCCATTTTCGCAAATTATCTTATCAATGCTTATATGAATTTGATTGCTATAATCTAATGCGTATTCGACACGGAATTATTGTCAAGGTTTTTCATTTTGTCAATATTTATCATAGCAGGGGACATTGCTGACATCAATATGGATACTGTTTTCATTTTCTGTCGAGAAATGATATGACTTATTATCAAGATTATTTTATAGTACGGTAGCGTTCTCTTCACAAGTGAGATTTATTTGTACTGGTAAATTGCTCTTATACTCACCATTCGGACTCGACGATCGGCTCGAATAAAATGTTAGTCGCTTAAAAGTACAAATTCATCATATTGAGCACGATTATTATTATTATTATTATTATTATTTTTATTATTATTATTATTATTATTATTATTATTATTATTATTATTATATAGCTTTTAGAAACTTATACCTTAAAAAAAAATCCCATTGGAAAAAAAATCCCATGGGAAAACAATCCCATGGGACAAAAAAATCCCATGGGAAAAAAATCTCATGGGATTTTTTTATTATTTTAAAGCACGATATAACGCGTTGAAATCGCGAGAAATGCTCATCATTTGTTAAAAGGTAGTGTTTCTGAAGGTTACATGAATAAATCTCTAAAAATCAGCAAAAAATCCCATGGGATTTTTTTTTTCCCATAAAAAAATGGGATTTTTTTTCTATCAAAGTTAATTGAACGAAAATAAGCACAAATGCTTTAACAATGCTTAAAATCGATAAATAAGCACAAACGAACGTGTTTTATGTTTTTGAAAATCCCATGGGATTTTTTCTCCCATAAAAAAGCTGGAGAAAAATCCCATGGGAAAAACCAAAATTCCCATGGGATAATGAAAAATCCCATGGGATATTACAAAAATCCCATGGGAACCCCAACTTTGCAAATAAAGTTCATAGTGAAGAAAACGCATTTAACAAGCAAAAATAACCAATTATTAATCACAAGTTAGACTTTTATCTTATACTTTATCACAAATAAGCAAACCTTCAAGAAAAAGGGTACTTAAGTTTGCGAAATTTCGGTTTCGCAAAGTTTTTCCGGTGGCCGTTATAAGCTGGAATTCTTAGCGTTAAAGTGGGCAGTTACAGAAAAGTTTCATGATTATCTTTTCTGTAACGAATTTGTTGTCTTAACCGATAACAATCCACTGACATATGTGACCACTACTGCTAAGCTTGATGCCACTGGCCATAGATGGCTGGCAGCATTGGCTGCATACAATTTCAGCATTAAGTACAAACCTGGTAAGCTAAATATTGATGCTGATTCTTTGAGCAGGATACCTGAAGTTTCTTCAGATATGGTCCAAGCCATAACACAGGCATCTGAAGTACAAATGCCCCAAGCAGAATGTATTGCCATTGATATCTGTCCTCTTGCTGCAGAAGAGGCCAGATCTCAATTACAGCCTGCACAAAGGACTGACTGGAGTACAGCTCAGGCTCAAGATCAGTACCTGGCTAGAGTACTTGACCTCTTAAGAAGCGGTTCCCGCCCCAGAGAGGAGGCACTCCGTAAGGAACCACACGAGGTACAGCTGTTACTCAGAGAATGGAAACGACTCACTATTGAGGATAAACAGCTGTACCGAACCACTCCTTTAGATGGTCAAGTGGTTAAGCAATTAGTTTTACCTAGTGCATTCAGGGAACAGGCCCTTAAAGGTGTTGATGATGATGTTGGACACCCAGGCAAGGATAAGTCCTTGTGGTTGGCCAGGCAGAGATTTTATTAGCCCCATCTAGAACGAGATCTAGAACTGAAAATTAAGGGTTGTACCAGATGTATTTTGAGGAAACGTCCTCAACAGACAGCTGGTCTGGTGAACATCAAGACCACAAAACCCATGGAACTGGTTTGCATGGATTTTCTGTCCCTAGAACCATCAAAGGGAGGCCATGAAAATATCCTGGTAATAACAGACCATTTTACCAGGTATGCACATGCTGTCCCTTGCAAAAACCAAACTGCCGCTACTACAGCAAAAGCCCTGTATGACAACTTTATTAGATACTACTCATTTCCTGAACGCCTTCACAGCGATCAGGGCAGAAATTTTGAGAGTAAGGTAATACAGGAGCTTTGCAAAATAGCTGGAATTGAAAAGTCCCGCACAAACCCCATACCATCCAATGGGTAACCCAGCGGAACGATTCAACCAAACACTTATAAAGATGTTGGGAACACTAGATCCAGTCCAAAAACAAGATTGGAAATCCTTTGTAGGTACCATGGTGCAAGCCTATAACGCCACTAAAAGTGACGCTACAGGATATTCGCCCCACTATCTCATGTTTGGGTGGCATCCCAGACTTGCGATAGATACATTCATGGGTACCGAGCCCGGGAATGAAGGATCTCCAGACCCTACTGGTTACATACACAAATTGCAAAATCGCATGCAGCAAGCCCATACGCTGGCTGCAGAGGCCTCTGCGAAGCAAGGTGTAAAGAATCAGGCATTTTACAACCGCAAGGTTAATGCCACCAGTATTGAGGTCTATGATAGAGTTTTAGTGAGAAAAACTCATTTTGATGGTAAGCACAAGTTGGCTGACCGTTGGGAATCTGAACCGTATACTGTCATGGAAATCCCAAATCCTGACATTCCAATATACAAGGTTAGACGAGAAGATGGTACTGGTCCTATCAGAACACTGCATAGGAATTTACTGCTGCCAATAGCAATATTCCCTAGTGCTTCACCCACATCAATTCACAAAAAGGGAACTCAAAATCCTTAAAGGATTATCAGATCCCAGTCAAAACAAATGGAGACATCCGATAGTGACTGCTCGTCCGAGTCAGACTCTTATGTCATTCCACAGCGGAGAGTCGGATATGTACCTGGGTATGTCAACAAGACAACGGACACACAGTCCGGTTGTCAATGCCAATTCTGAGATTCTCATTCCTTTATCTCAGACACCGTCAGCGGTAGATGGTAGCATGTCTGAGCAGTCAAACAACTCACTCAATTTGTTGAGTAATCAAAATTCCACAAACTCAGGAGTTCACTCTCATGTTAGTGAGTTAGTTAGTCAGCCAGTGAGTAACCAATCTCAAGGTGAGACTCAGACTTCATCACATACAACACAGCAACATACACCTCAGGTTGCATCACCTACAATAATACAACCAGAACCAGTTGGCAGACCCCAAAGGCTAAGACAACCTCCAGATAGATATGGAGAATGGGTCATGCCAATCTTTGCTCAGAACTATAATGATTGTAAAAATGAAGTCCATATTTATTATGTATAACTTATTTAGTATACATAACAGTCCCTATGAAAATGCATTGTCTATCTGCTTTTCATGAAAATATTTAAACATATTTTAAAACAAAAGTTTTTAAATTAATTTTGTTTTTGCATGTTTTTATTTATCATATTTCAATGGTTTAATAATATATAGACCTGATGAAGGGTATTGTATAATTTTCATCTTGTGTACATTGTCTTCTAAAGTCAATGTGATTGATAGTATTACTGTTTACTTAAGAACAGTTTTCAGTATATTATTATCAGGATATATTTATCAATATTTTGGTCAGTAAATAGAATATTTTAACAGATTGATTTATTTGCAATCTAATAATTTATATTGCAATTAGTGTGTGTACTTAGATTCAGCCTTCTAAGTTGAATTATTGTGCATATTTTCCCTGTATATATATAGCACCAACTCTGTTTACATTTGATTGACAAGTGGGTCAACTGTCAGCTGATTGAACAGCTGTTTTCATACATACTGTATATAGGTCAGGAATTTTCCCACGCTCCTTGTAAACACTGTATACTCTAGTGGAGAGTGAACTTCAGTAATGTGAATTGCTGGTATAGTCAAGGGGGTACTATAGTAGGGATTGGTCATTTAAATTTTTGTGTTATATGTTTAAAATGTCAGGAGCCATTTTTTCCAACAGAGGGAGTATGTAACAGGGTATTCACTCTGACACTTATCCTTTAATATTACTAACCCATGCAAGAATGTGAGCGAGTATCAGTGTGGGTGCTAATTGGTGAGTGAATGATTTACTAACACTGCATGTTTTTATGTGAGATGTTTTAACTATAGAGTTTCAATGGTTGTATACTCTAGTTTATGATCATTCCATCATAAAGTCTCGTAAGAGATAGATGTTGGCATTTCCATTTGTCAGCATATATTTATTTTAAAACTTAAGTCCTCAGGTCGCTGGTGAGTTTACTTTTATTGTTAATATAATTACATTGTATTGTATTGTATTGCTTATTGTAATATAATTGTATTTGATTATTATGTATTTCATTGCAATGTTTAATTATTGCAATTTGAATTAGTTATTCATAATTGTTTTTGTATTATTTTTCAGGCCATCATTTTCAATATTATAGACATCTATAAAATAAAGAATATATAAGACAACCCACTTGTGTTCTCTATACACAACCCGGCTACAGAGTCTATAAGGACAAAGGTCGGGGGAACAGTCAATACCTACTCTAAAACTCATTTAAACATGAAAATAACTTTTAAACAAGTCTGATTTAATGGACATGATTAAATTTATTACATTTCGGGTTTTTATTACAAAACGGGTTGTTACTGTCGATCCGAAATGTAATAATGCATCGCAACCCACTTTGTAATAAATTATTACATTCATGATTTGTTGATGGAGTCTATACGAACAAAGGTCGGGGGAATACCTACCCTAAATACCTTCTCTAAATACCTACTCTAAACAGTGTCAATACCTACTCTAAAACTAATTTAAACTTGAAAATGAATTGAAAAATTGAAACAAGACTGTATCTGGGACTTTATCGAACATGGTACAATTGATTACATTTCGGGTTTTTATTACAAAACGGTAGTTATTGTCGAACCGAAATGTAATAATGCATCGCAACCCACTTTGTAATAAATTATTACATTCATGATTTGTTGACGGAGTCTGTAAGAACAAAGGTCGGGGGAACAGTCAATACCTTCTCTAAAACTAATTTTAACATGAAAATAACTTCTAAAAAGTATGTATCTCTGATTTAATGGACATGATAAAATTTATTACATTTCGGGTTTTTATTACAAAACGGGTTGTTACTGTCGACCCGAAATGTAATAATGCATCGCAACCCACTTTGTAATAAATTATTACATTCATGATTTGTTGATGGAGTCTATAAGAACAAAGGTCGGGGGAAAAGTCAATACCTACTCTAAAACTTATTTAAACATGAAAATAACTTCTAAACAAGTCTGTATCTCTGATTTAATGGACATGATAAAATTTATTACATTTCGGGTTTTTATTACAAAACGGGTTGTTACTGTCAACCCGAAATGTAATAATGCATCGCAACCAACTTTGTATTTAATTATTACATTCATGATTTGTTGATGGAATCTATAAGAACAAAAGGTCGGGGGAATACCTACTCTAAATACCTTCTCTAAATACCTACTCTAAACGGTGTCAATACCTACTCTAAAACTAATTTAAACTTGAAAATGAATTGAAACAAGACTGTATCTGGGACTTTATCGAACATGGTACAATTGATTACATTTCGGGTTTTAATTACAAAACGGGTTGTTACTGTAGACCCGAAATGTAATAATGCATCGCAACCCACTTTGTAATAAATTATTACATTCATGATTTGTTGACGGAATCTGTAAGTACAAAGGTAGGGGAACAGTCAATACCTTCTCTAAAACTAATTTTAACATGAAAATAACTTCTAAAAAAGTCTGTATCTCTGATTTAATGGACATGATAAAATTTATTACATTTCGGGTTTTTATAACAGAACGGGTTGTTACTGTCGACCCGAAATGTAATAATGCATCGCAACCCACTTTGTTATAAAGTATTACATTTATGTTTTGTTGATGGAGTCTATAAGAAAAAAGGTCGGGGGGAACAGTCAATACCTACTCTTAAACTAATTTTAACATGAAACTTACTTCTAAAAAAGTCTGTATCTCTGATTTAATGGACATGATAAAATGTATTACATTTTGGGTTATTTATTACAAAACAGGTTGTTACTGTCGACCCGAAATGTAATAATGCATCGCAACCCACTTTGTAATAATTATTACAATTCGTGTTTTTATTTCAAAACGGGTTGTAACACACGGCTCAAATGTTTTTGCCACTGCGCCTCTCAACTATCTTATCGAGAGGGCTCGTCTCGTGAAATTATGTTGTACGTTTCGCACATTGACTTTACGGTATAACACAAACTGTTTAACACAAGTAACACACGTATAAAATATGTCATTTAAAATAAATATTTATGTTATGTACCTGCTTTCTTTTGTCTTTCTTGTTTATATTATTAGACAAGTAAAATGAATATGTGCTTCTAAAATTTATTAAATCATATTTATAGCACCGGCTCTTTACGTCCTCGCTGCTGTCATCCTGAAATCAGGGAGAAAACACAAACAGCAGAGAGCTAATATATAGAGAATATATGGTTGGTGACTTTTGATATCATGTGATATAAGACGAGTCTGATATGGCGTAGGAAAAGGCGAGGCTTGCCGAGCCTTTTCACACGCCATATCAGACTCGTCTTATATCACATGATATCAAAAGTCACCAACCATATATTCTATTTATTATGCCACATTTTAAAGAAAATAAGAAAATATTCACAAAACAAACAAAAACAAACAACCGCTAAATTCATTGATGTAGATACGGTAATAAATATGCAAATTAGTAGCAACCTGATTACATCCGCATGCATATATATTTACACATAAAAAAATAGTTCGAAAGTAAGCAACAAACAATCAAATCTAAAAGCACATAATACAAAAATTGAAGCGAGAAATCGAAACTTAAAAGAACAATTTCTGCCCTAAAAACACAATACCAATATTTTTTTTACAATAACACATTCGACATGTACTTCCAAGAGTACACACCAACCGCTGTTTTCAAAGCGAATGTGTAGAGTGAAAAATTCAAACAATAAATACAATAATCAAATGGAACGGGATTTTAACGTAGTGCGCAATTTGGAAGTGATAAGAGTGATTTATTTTTCAACTTGTCCACTTCCGTAATATACGTTTAGTTTTGAGATGTTAACAGTTTTCCCCAAAAAACAAGCCTTCACGTGCGAAGTCAAAGTGGGTGGGGAACGCGACTACTTGTGTATTTCGAGTCGCTGAAACTTCATAATGAAGCTGCTTTTGTGCAATATTCAGCGACGTCACCAGCTGTGTGTTGGACGAAACGAAAATGCTTTGGTTTTGCATCGTGTTTTGATACTGTCAGGGTGACATGATGGATTAATTGCTGTTTGACTGACAATAAATGAACATGTTTGTGTTTGGAGATTGCTGAGGTTAATATCATCACAATTGGGAAATCCCAACATAAGTTGACTGCCAGTTGACTACCACTGATCTTCATAATATCAGTGGGAGAGCATGTTGAATCCCGCAGCTTCTGCACCATATGTTACCTGGTCGAGTGGTTGGTAAGTTTCATTGTTATGTATACATGCTTAAGCACACATGTTTCATTATGTGTTCCATTTTTTTACACCCATTCTCATGCTGATGAACCAATGATCAGTGCCAATTGTTCTACTGTCGCGAACTGTTTATTCAAAATTGTGGAAAAATGAGTTGCGCACTTTTCGAAATTGTGAAAAAATGAGACACGCACTGTACCAAAATTTGAAAAAATGAGTCGCGCACTGTTCAAAATTGTGGGAAACATTAGTTGCCCACTGTTCATTTGATTTCAAAATTGTGGAAAAATGAGTCCCACACTTTTCAAAAATTAAATTTTGAAAAAATGAATCACGCGCTGTACAAAATTTGTAAAATGAGTTGCTCACTGTTCAAATTTTTGCAAAAAAATAAGTCATTCACTGTTCATTCAAAATTGTGGAAAAATGAGTTGCGCACTGTTCAAAATTGTGAAAAAAATCATGTCATGCGCTGTACAAAATTTGGAACAATCATTTGCGCACTGTTCAAAAATGGAGGACAATTTTGTGGGGCACTGTTCATTCAAAATTACAGAAAAATAAGTCACAAACTCTTCAAATTGTGAAAACACATGAGTTGCACACTGTTCAAAATTTGTAAAAATGAGTCGCGCACTGTTCAAAATTTGGAAAAAAATGAGTCGCGCACTGTTAATTCAACATGGTGAAAAAATGAGTCGTGCACTGTACTCAATTTTAAAAAATGAGTTGCACACTGTTCAAAATTGTGAACAAATTGAGTCACGCACTGTTCAGAAAAAAATTCACTGTTGAAAACTGTGAACAAATGAGTTGCGCGCTGTGCAACTTTTTTGAAAACTTGTGTCGAAAACTGTTCAAAATTGTGTCGCCCACTGTGTGTGTGGCCACAGATCAACATTGTGAAAAAATGATGTTGCAAACTTTTTTTAAATTGTGAAAATTTGAGTCGCGAACTTCTTTAAATTGTGAAAATTTGAGTCGCAAATTTCTCAAATTAGGAAAACAAACACATATTCCCTTAATAAGCAAAAAAAGCCCCGAGTCCATAATAAAAATATTTTAAGTTAAAAGAAATTCTAAATTATTTTTTATATAAAGTGGAGTTTATACATTTTCATTTTGTATTAATAATATTGTATCTATTAAAGTTGTAATTTGTTCAAGTTGTGCCATAAAAATGTTATTAAAACACTCTTATTTTGAAATGTTATCTCCTGTTGGATTTGTTTTATTTTATTATAATATGAAATGTTTTTCTTTTGATGGCAGAAAGTTGCGACCACACATTCCATGGGTGATGATATCTACCAAAATTCTTGGCGGCACAGTTCTACCCTCGTCGGTTGCACTTGTCCGAGTCTTTCTCTGCCTCTCAACCAACTCGAGATATTCCCACCCCCAACTGCATCCCGGCACAGCTTCACATCAACCCATCTAATTAATTTGTCGGAAAGGTAATACTTTTTGTCGACAAATTTATTTTTGAGAGTATTTATGTTATTGTTTTATCTGAACATGTTATAAATCTATATGTCACTATATTTTTAAAGTTTAAATTTTAATACAAATTATATATCTGGATTTTTATTTTTAACCCTTTGCATGCTGGGAAATTTGTCGTCTGCTAAAATGTCGTCTGCTGAATTTGTAAAATAAGCATTTTCTTTATTTTTTCAAAGATTACTATCAGAATAGCAAACAGTTTGGATCCAGATGAGACGCCAAGTTTTGTGGCGTCTCATCTGGATCCAAACTGTTTGCAAAGGCCTTCAAAATTCGGTTCTAGCACTAAAAGGGTTAAAGCAGTTATGCAATGAATGTTTGATGATGTTTTTTTTTCTAAAGGATTCTTTATTTTATTTTCAGGTTGACTACACAAATTTCCTGTTTGGTTGTGGAGATAGAATCATTTTTTTGTGAAAGTTTGATTTCAGACACTTAAAATTGAAATAGTCATGTATTATTAGGCATGGCAGGCATTAGCAAAGCATCTCAATCAAGTATTAATTATTTTACTTTGTCAATGTTAATTCATTGTGTATGCTATTCACCTGTTTGCCTTGCTTTTTATAAGAATGACACAAAAAAGGAAAGCATTTGTAAAGTATTAGTTAATTTTTTTAAATTTAATCTTAGACGAGATGTTAAGTGAATATTTGTCATAAATTCTTCTTTAACTTGATCAAATCTGTCATATTTTATTTAAAACGTGTTAAAGTATATTTGTGTTACGTTTTAAATGTTTATCATTACTGTTTTAAATTGTGTTCATCTGCAGCCAATGAATGGTAGCGGTGCACATTTGTATTTGTTTATTTTTTTCCATTGATTAATGCTCATTTAATTTATATTTCCCTATAGATATATACTTAATAAAGTGTTAGTTTTGTTAAAAAAAACAACTTCTTGTTTATTAATGTTCTAACTTCTGAATAAAATATGAATCGCTGTTTATTTCCATTTTTTTTTCCTACTCCGAGAGATAATCGCGACTTCAGGCTCCTATTATGGGGTAACGGGGCCAATACGTGCCAGTTAGCGTACCTTCGGCGACACTTTCACCGGAAGCGGTGGCACTGAGACGCCACATTGCACTTTTGGCATGCGTGGCCCATCGGGCCGAACAAGTCTGCCAAGTTTCGTCGCTCTGGGTCACCTACTCCGTGAGATAATCGCGACTTCAGGCTCCTATTATGGGGTAACGGGGCCAATACGTGCCAGTTAGCGTACCTTCGGCGACACTTTCACCGGAAGCGGTGGCACTGAGACGCCACATTGCACTTTTGGCATGCGTGGCCCATCGGGCCGAACAAGTCTGCCAAGTTTCGTCGCTCTGGGTCACCTACTCCGAGAGATAATCGCGACTTCAGGCTCCTATTATGGGGTAACGGGGCCAATACGTGCCAGTTAGCGTACCTTCGGCGACACTTTCACCGGAAGCGGTGGCACTGAGACGCCACATTGCACTTTTGGCATGCGTGGCCCATCGGGCCGAACAAGTCTGCCAAGTTTCGTCGCTCTGGGTCACCTACTCCGATGAGATAATCGCGACTTCAGGCTCCTATTATGGGGTAACGGGGCCAATACGTGCCAGTTAGCGTACCTTCGGCGACACTTTCACCGGAAGCGGTGGCACTGAGACGCCACATTGCACTTTTGGCATGCGTGGCCCATCGGGCCGAACAAGTCTGCCAAGTTTCGTCGCTCTGGGTCACCTACTCCGAGAGATAATCGCGACTTCAGGCTCCTATTATGGGGTAACGGGGCCAATACGTGCCAGTTAGCGTACCTTCGGCGACACTTTCACCGGAAGCGAGTGGCACTGAGACGCCACATTGCACTTTTGGCATGCGTGGCCCATCGGGCCGAACAAGTCTGCCAAGTTTCGTCGCTCTGGGTCACCTACTCCGAGAGATAATTCGCGACTTCAGGCTCCTATTATGGGGTAACGGGGCCAATACGTGCCAGTTAGCGTACCTTCGGCGACACTTTCACCGGAAGCGGTGGCACTGAGACGCCACATTGCACTTTTGGCATGCGTGGCCCATCGGGCCGAACAAGTCTGCCAAGTTTCGTCGCTCTGGGTCACCTACTCCGAGAGATAATCGCGACTTCAGGCTCCTATTATGGGGTAACGGGGCCAATACGTGCCAGTTAGCGTACCTTCGGCGACACTTTCACCGGAAGCGGTGGCACTGAGACGCCACATTGCACTTTTGGCATGCGTGGCCCATCGGGCCGAACAAGTCTGCCAAGTTTCGTCGCTCTGGGTCACCTACTCCGAGAGATAATCGCGACTTCAGGCTCCTATTATGGGGTAACGGGGCCAATACGTGCCAGTTAGCGTACCTTCGGCGACACTTTCACCGGAAGCGGTGGCACTGAGACGCCACATTGCACTTTTGGCATGCGTGGCCCATCGGGCCGAACAAGTCTGCCAAGTTTCGTCGCTCTGGGTCACCTACTCCGTGAGATAATCGCGACTTCAGGCTCCTATTATGGGGTAACGGGGCCAATACGTGCCAGTTAGCGTACCTTCGGCGACACTTTCACCGGAAGCGGTGGCACTGAGACGCCACATTGCACTTTTGGCATGCGTGGCCCATCGGGCCGAACAAGTCTGCCAAGTTTCGTCGCTCTGGGTCACCTACTCCGTAGAGATAATCGCGACTTCAGGCTCCTATTATGGGGTAACGGGGCCAATACGTGCCAGTTAGCGTACCTTCGGCGACACTTTCACCGGAAGCGGTGGCACTGAGACGCCACATTGCACTTTTGGCATGCGTGGCCCATCGGGCCGAACAAGTCTGCCAAGTTTCGTCGCTCTGGGTCACCTACTCCGTGAGATAATCGCGACTTCAGGCTCCTATTATGGGTAACGGGGCCAATACGTGCCAGTTAGCGTACCTTCGGCGACACTTTCACCGGAAGCGGTGGCACTGAGACGCCACATTGCACTTTTGGCATGCGTGGCCCATCGGGCCGAACAAGTCTGGCCAAGTTTCGTCGCTCTGGGTCACCTACTCCGAGAGATAATCGCGACTTCAGGCTCCTATTATGGGGTAACGGGGCCAATACGTGCCAGTTAGCGTACCTTCGGCGACACTTTCACCGGAAGCGGTGGCACTGAGACGCCACATTGCACTTTTGGCATGCGTGGCCCATCGGGCCGAACAAGTCTGCCAAGTTTCGTCGCTCTGGGTCACCTACTCCGAGAGATAATCGCGACTTCAGGCTCCTATTATGGGGTAACGGGGCCAATACGTGCCAGTTAGCGTACCTTCGGCGACACTTTCACCGGAAGCGGTGGCACTGAGACGCCACATTGCACTTTTGGCATGCGTGGCCCATCGGGCCGAACAAGTCTGCCAAGTTCGTCGTCGCTCTGGGTCACCTACTCCGAGAGATAATCGCGACTTCAGGCTCCTATTATGGGGTAACGGGGCCAATACGTGCCAGTTAGCGTACCTTCGGCGACACTTTCACCGGAAGCGGTGGCACTGAGACGCCACATTGCACTTTTGGCATGCGTGGCCCATCGGGCCGAACAAGTCTGCCAAGTTTCGTCGCTCTGGGTCACCTACTCCGTGAGATAATCGCGACTTCAGGCTCCTATTATGGGGTAACGGGGCCAATACGTGCCAGTTAGCGTACCTTCGGCGACACTTTCACCGGAAGCGGTGGCACTGAGACGCCACATTGCACTTTTGGCATGCGTGGCCCATCGGGCCGAACAAGTCTGCCAAGTTTCGTCGCTCTGGGTCACCTACTCCGTGAGATAATTCGCGACTTCAGGCTCCTATTATGGGGTAACGGGGCCAATACGTGCCAGTTAGCGTACCTTCGGCGACACTTTCACCGGAAGCGGTGGCACTGAGACGCCACATTGCACTTTTGGCATGCGTGGCCCATCGGGCCGAACAAGTCTGCCAAGTTTCGTCGCTCTGGGTCACCTACTCCGTGAGATAATCGCGACTTCAGGCTCCTATTATGGGGTAACGGGGCCAATACGTGCCAGTTAGCGTACCTTCGGCGACACTTTCACCGGAAGCGGTGGCACTGAGACGCCACATTGCACTTTTGGCATGCGTGGCCCATCGGGCCGAACAAGTCTGCCAAGTTTCGTCGCTCTGGGTCACCTACTCCGAGAGATAATCGCGACTTCAGGCTCCTATTATGGGGTAACGGGGCCAATACGTGCCAGTTAGCGTACCTTCGGCGACACTTTCACCGGAAGCGGTGGCACTGAGACGCCACATTGCACTTTTGGCATGCGTGGCCCATCGGGCCGAACAAGTCTGCCAAGTTTCGTCGCTCTGGGTCACCTACTCCGTAGAGATAATCGCGACTTCAGGCTCCTATTATGGGGTAACGGGGCCAATACGTGCCAGTTAGCGTACCTTCGGCGACACTTTCACCGGAAGCGGTGGCACTGAGACGCCACATTGCACTTTTGGCATGCGTGGCCCATCGGGCCGAACAAGTCTGCCAAGTTTCGTCGCTCTGGGTCACCTACTCCGAGAGATAATCGCGACTTCAGGCTCCTATTATGGGGTAACGGGGCCAATACGTGCCAGTTAGCGTACCTTCGGCGACACTTTCACCGGAAGCGGTGGCACTGAGACGCCACATTGCACTTTTGGCATGCGTGGCCCATCGGGCCGAACAAGTCTGCCAAGTTTCGTCGCTCTGGGTCACCTACTCCGTGAGATAATCGCGACTTCAGGCTCCTATTATGGGGTAACGGGGCCAATACGTGCCAGTTAGCGTACCTTCGGCGACACTTTCACCGGAAGCGGTGGCACTGAGACGCCACATTGCACTTTTGGCATGCGTGGCCCATCGGGCCGAACAAGTCTGCCAAGTTTCGTCGCTCTGGGTCACCTACTCCGAGAGATAATCGCGACTTCAGGCTCCTATTATGGGGTAACGGGGCCAATACGTGCCAGTTAGCGTACCTTCGGCGACACTTTCACCGGAAGCGGTGGCACTGAGACGCCACATTGCACTTTTGGCATGCGTGGCCCATCGGGCCGAACAAGTCTGCCAAGTTTCGTCGCTCTGGGTCACCTACTCCGTGAGATAATCGCGACTTCAGGCTCCTATTATGGGGTAACGGGGCCAATACGTGCCAGTTAGCGTACCTTCGGCGACACTTTCACCGGAAGCGGTGGCACTGAGACGCCACATTGCACTTTTGGCATGCGTGGCCCATCGGGCCGAACAAGTCTGCCAAGTTTCGTCGCTCTGGGTCACCTACTCCGAGAGATAATCGCGACTTCAGGCTCCTATTATGGGGTAACGGGGCCAATACGTGCCAGTTAGCGTACCTTCGGCGACACTTTCACCGGAAGCGGTGGCACTGAGACGCCACATTGCACTTTTGGCATGCGTGGCCCATCGGGCCGAACAAGTCTGCCAAGTTTCGTCGCTCTGGGTCACCTACTCCGAGAGATAATCGCGACTTCAGGCTCCTATTATGGGGTAACGGGGCCAATACGTGCCAGTTAGCGTACCTTCGGCGACACTTTCACCGGAAGCGGTGGCACTGAGACGCCACATTGCACTTTTGGCATGCGTGGCCCATCGGGCCGAACAAGTCTGCCAAGTTTCGTCGCTCTGGGTCACCTACTCCGTGAGATAATCGCGACTTCAGGCTCCTATTATGGGGTAACGGGGCCAATACGTGCCAGTTAGCGTACCTTCGGCGACACTTTCACCGGAAGCGGTGGCACTGAGACGCCACATTGCACTTTTGGCATGCGTGGCCCATCGGGCCGAACAAGTCTGCCAAGTTTCGTCGCTCTGGGTCACCTACTCCGTGAGATAATCGCGACTTCAGGCTCCTATTATGGGGTAACGGGGCCAATACGTGCCAGTTAGCGTACCTTCGGCGACACTTTCACCGGAAGCGGTGGCACTGAGACGCCACATTGCACTTTTGGCATGCGTGGCCCATCGGGCCGAACAAGTCTGCCAAGTTTCGTCGCTCTGGGTCACCTACTCCGAGAGATAATCGCGACTTCAGGCTCCTATTATGGGGTAACGGGGCCAATACGTGCCAGTTAGCGTACCTTCGGCGACACTTTCACCGGAAGCGGTGGCACTGAGACGCCACATTGCACTTTTGGCATGCGTGGCCCATCGGGCCGAACAAGTCTGCCAAGTTTCGTCGCTCTGGGTCACCTACTCCGTGAGATAATCGCGACTTCAGGCTCCTATTATGGGGTAACGGGGCCAATACGTGCCAGTTAGCGTACCTTCGGCGACACTTTCACCGGAAGCGGTGGCACTGAGACGCCACATTGCACTTTTGGCATGCGTGGCCCATCGGGCCGAACAAGTCTGCCAAGTTTCGTCGCTCTGGGTCACCTACTCCGTAGAGATAATCGCGACTTCAGGCTCCTATTATGGGGTAACGGGGCCAATACGTGCCAGTTAGCGTACCTTCGGCGACACTTTCACCGGAAGCGGTGGCACTGAGACGCCACATTGCACTTTTGGCATGCGTGGCCCATCGGGCCGAACAAGTCTGCCAAGTTTCGTCGCTCTGGGTCACCTACTCCGAGAGATAATCGCGACTTCAGGCTCCTATTATGGGGTAACGGGGCCAATACGTGCCAGTTAGCGTACCTTCGGCGACACTTTCACCGGAAGCGGTGGCACTGAGACGCCACATTGCACTTTTGGCATGCGTGGCCCATCGGGCCGAACAAGTCTGCCAAGTTTCGTCGCTCTGGGTCACCTACTCCGTGAGATAATCGCGACTTCAGGCTCCTATTATGGGGTAACGGGGCCAATACGTGCCAGTTAGCGTACCTTCGGCGACACTTTCACCGGAAGCGGTGGCACTGAGACGCCACATTGCACTTTTGGCATGCGTGGCCCATCGGGCCGAACAAGTCTGCCAAGTTTCGTCGCTCTGGGTCACCTACTCCGAGAGATAATCGCGACTTCAGGCTCCTATTATGGGGTAACGGGGCCAATACGTGCCAGTTAGCGTACCTTCGGCGACACTTTCACCGGAAGCGGTGGCACTGAGACGCCACATTGCACTTTTGGCATGCGTGGCCCATCGGGCCGAACAAGTCTGCCAAGTTTCGTCGCTCTGGGTCACCTACTCCGTGAGATAATCGCGACTTCAGGCTCCTATTATGGGGGTAACGGGGCCAATACGTGCCAGTTAGCGTACCTTCGGCGACACTTTCACCGGAAGCGGTGGCACTGAGACGCCACATTGCACTTTTGGCATGCGTGGCCCATCGGGCCGAACAAGTCTGCCAAGTTTCGTCGCTCTGGGTCACCTACTCCGAGAGATAATCGCGACTTCAGGCTCCTATTATGGGGTAACGGGGCCAATACGTGCCAGTTAGCGTACCTTCGGCGACACTTTCACCGGAAGCGGTGGCACTGAGACGCCACATTGCACTTTTGGCATGCGTGGCCCATCGGGCCGAACAAGTCTGCCAAGTTTCGTCGCTCTGGGTCACCTACTCCGAGAGATAATCGCGACTTCAGGCTCCTATTATGGGGGTAACGGGGCCAATACGTGCCAGTTAGCGTACCTTCGGCGACACTTTCACCGGAAGCGGTGGCACTGAGACGCCACATTGCACTTTTGGCATGCGTGGCCCATCGGGCCGAACAAGTCTGCCAAGTTTCGTCGCTCTGGGTCACCTACTCCGTGAGATAATCGCGACTTCAGGCTCCTATTATGGGGTAACGGGGCCAATACGTGCCAGTTAGCGTACCTTCGGCGACACTTTCACCGGAAGCGGTGGCACTGAGACGCCACATTGCACTTTTGGCATGCGTGGCCCATCGGGCCGAACAAGTCTGCCAAGTTTCGTCGCTCTGGGTCACCTACTCCGTGAGATAATCGCGACTTCAGGCTCCTATTATGGGGTAACGGGGCCAATACGTGCCAGTTAGCGTACCTTCGGCGACACTTTCACCGGAAGCGGTGGCACTGAGACGCCACATTGCACTTTTGGCATGCGTGGCCCATCGGGCCGAACAAGTCTGCCAAGTTTCGTCGCTCTGGGTCACCTACTCCGATGAGATAATCGCGACTTCAGGCTCCTATTATGGGGTAACGGGGCCAATACGTGCCAGTTAGCGTACCTTCGGCGACACTTTCACCGGAAGCGGTGGCACTGAGACGCCACATTGCACTTTTGGCATGCGTGGCCCATCGGGCCGAACAAGTCTGCCAAGTTTCGTCGTCGCTCTGGGTCACCTACTCCGTGAGATAATCGCGACTTCAGGCTCCTATTATGGGGTAACGGGGCCAATACGTGCCAGTTAGCGTACCTTCGGCGACACTTTCACCGGAAGCGGTGGCACTGAGACGCCACATTGCACTTTTGGCATGCGTGGCCCATCGGGCCGAACAAGTCTGCCAAGTTTCGTCGCTCTGGGTCACCTACTCCGTGAGATAATCGCGACTTCAGGCTCCTATTATGGGGTAACGGGGCCAATACGTGCCAGTTAGCGTACCTTCGGCGACACTTTCACCGGAAGCGGTGGCACTGAGACGCCACATTGCACTTTTGGCATGCGTGGCCCATCGGGCCGAACAAGTCTGCCAAGTTTCGTCGCTCTGGGTCACCTACTCCGTGAGATAATCGCGACTTCAGGCTCCTATTATGGGGTAACGGGGCCAATACGTGCCAGTTAGCGTACCTTCGGCGACACTTTCACCGGAAGCGGTGGCACTGAGACGCCACATTGCACTTTTGGCATGCGTGGCCCATCGGGCCGAACAAGTCTGCCAAGTTTCGTCGCTCTGGGTCACCTACTCCGAGAGATAATCGCGACTTCAGGCTCCTATTATGGGGTAACGGGGCCAATACGTGCCAGTTAGCGTACCTTCGGCGACACTTTCACCGGAAGCGGTGGCACTGAGACGCCACATTGCACTTTTGGCATGCGTGGCCCATCGGGCCGAACAAGTCTGCCAAGTTTCGTCGCTCTGGGTCACCTACTCCGTGAGATAATCGCGACTTCAGGCTCCTATTATGGGGTAACGGGGCCAATACGTGCCAGTTAGCGTACCTTCGGCGACACTTTCACCGGAAGCGGTGGCACTGAGACGCCACATTGCACTTTTGGCATGCGTGGCCCATCGGCCGAACAAGTCTGCCAAGTTTCGTCGCTCTGGGTCACCTACTCCGTGAGATAATCGCGACTTCAGGCTCCTATTATGGGGTAACGGGGCCAATACGTGCCAGTTAGCGTACCTTCGGCGACACTTTCACCGGAAGCGGTGGCACTGAGACGCCACATTGCACTTTTGGCATGCGTGGCCCATCGGGCCGAACAAGTCTGCCAAGTTTCGTCGCTCTGGGTCACCTACTCCGTGAGATAATCGCGACTTCAGGCTCCTATTATGGGGTAACGGGGCCAATACGTGCCAGTTAGCGTACCTTCGGCGACACTTTCACCGGAAGCGGTGGCACTGAGACGCCACATTGCACTTTTGGCATGCGTGGCCCATCGGGCCGAACAAGTCTGCCAAGTTTCGTCGCTCTGGGTCACCTACTCCGTGAGATAATCGCGACTTCAGGCTCCTATTATGGGGTAACGGGGCCAATACGTGCCAGTTAGCGTACCTTCGGCGACACTTTCACCGGAAGCGGTGGCACTGAGACGCCACATTGCACTTTTGGCATGCGTGGCCCATCGGGCCGAACAAGTCTGCCAAGTTTCGTCGCTCTGGGTCACCTACTCCGTGAGATAATCGCGACTTCAGGCTCCTATTATGGGGTAACGGGGCCAATACGTGCCAGTTAGCGTACCTTCGGCGACACTTTCACCGGAAGCGGTGGCACTGAGACGCCACATTGCACTTTTGGCATGCGTGGCCCATCGGGCCGAACAAGTCTGCCAAGTTTCGTCGCTCTGGGTCACCTACTCCGTGAGATAATCGCGACTTCAGGCTCCTATTATGGGGTAACGGGGCCAATACGTGCCAGTTAGCGTACCTTCGGCGACACTTTCACCGGAAGCGGTGGCACTGAGACGCCACATTGCACTTTTGGCATGCGTGGCCCATCGGGCCGAACAAGTCTGCCAAGTTTCGTCGCTCTGGGTCACCTACTCCGTGAGATAATCGCGACTTCAGGCTCCTATTATGGGGTAACGGGGCCAATACGTGCCAGTTAGCGTACCTTCGGCGACACTTTCACCGGAAGCGGTGGCACTGAGACGCCACATTGCACTTTTGGCATGCGTGGCCCATCGGGCCGAACAAGTCTGCCAAGTTTCGTCGCTCTGGGTCACCTACTCCGTGAGATAATCGCGACTTCAGGCTCCTATTATGGGGTAACGGGGCCAATACGGGCCAGTTAGCGTACCTTCGGCGACACTTTCACCGGAAGCGGTGGCACTGAGACGCCACATTGCACTTTTGGCATGCGTGGCCCATCGGGCCGAACAAGTCTGCCAAGTTTCGTCGCTCTGGGTCACCTACTCCGTGAGATAATCGCGACTTCAGGCTCCTATTATGGGGTAACGGGGCCAATACGGGCCAGTTAGCGTACCTTCGGCGACACTTTCACCGGAAGCGGTGGCACTGAGACGCCACATTGCACTTTTGGCATGCGTGGCCCATCGGGCCGAACAAGTCTGCCAAGTTTCGTCGCTCTGGGTCACCTACTCCGTAGAGATAATCGCGACTTCAGGCTCCTATTATGGGGTAACGGGGCCAATACGTGCCAGTTAGCGTACCTTCGGCGACACTTTCACCGGAAGCGGTGGCACTGAGACGCCACATTGCACTTTTGGCATGCGTGGCCCATCGGGCCGAACAAGTCTGCCAAGTTTCGTCGCTCTGGGTCACCTACTCCGTGAGATAATCGCGACTTCAGGCTCCTATTATGGGGTAACGGGGCCAATACGGGCCAGTTAGCGTACCTTCGGCGACACTTTCACCGGAAGCGGTGGCACTGAGACGCCACATTGCACTTTTGGCATGCGTGGCCCATCGGGCCGAACAAGTCTGCCAAGTTTCGTCGCTCTGGGTCACCTACTCCGTAGAGATAATCGCGACTTCAGGCTCCTATTATGGGGTAACGGGGCCAATACGTGCCAGTTAGCGTACCTTCGGCGACACTTTCACCGGAAGCGGTGGCACTGAGACGCCACATTGCACTTTTGGCATGCGTGGCCCATCGGAGCCGAACAAGTCTGCCAAGTTTCGTCGCTCTGGGTCACCTACTCCGAGAGATAATCGCGACTTCAGGCTCCTATTATGGGGTAACGGGGCCAATACGTGCCAGTTAGCGTACCTTCGGCGACACTTTCACCGGAAGCGGTGGCACTGAGACGCCACATTGCACTTTTGCATGCGTGGCCCATCGGGCCGAAACAAGTCTGCCAAGTTTCGTCGCTCTGGGTCACCTACTCCGTGAGATAATCGCGACTTCAGGCTCCTATTATGGGGTAACGGGGCCAATACGTGCCAGTTAGCGTACCTTCGGCGACACTTTCACCGGAAGCGGTGGCACTGAGACGCCACATTGCACTTTTGGCATGCGTGGCCCATCGGGCCGAACAAGTCTGCCAAGTTTCGTCGCTCTGGGTCACCTACTCCGTGAGATAATCGCGACTTCAGGCTCCTATTATGGGGTAACGGGGCCAATACGTGCCAGTTAGCGTACCTTCGGCGACACTTTCACCGGAAGCGGTGGCACTGAGACGCCACATTGCACTTTTGGCATGCGTGGCCCATCGGGCCGAACAAGTCTGCCAAGTTTCGTCGCTCTGGGTCACCTACTCCGTGAGATAATCGCGACTTCAGGCTCCTATTATGGGGTAACGGGGCCAATACGGGCCAGTTAGCGTACCTTCGGCGACACTTTCACCGGAAGCGGTGGCACTGAGACGCCACATTGCACTTTTGGCATGCGTGGCCCATCGGGCCGAACAAGTCTGCCAAGTTTCGTCGCTCTGGGTCACCTACTCCGTGAGATAATCGCGACTTCAGGCTCCTATTATGGGGTAACGGGGCCAATACGTGCCAGTTAGCGTACCTTCGGCGACACTTTCACCGGAAGCGGTGGCACTGAGACGCCATTTGCACTTTTGGCATGCGTGGCCCATCGGGCCGAACAAGTCTGCCAAGTTTCGTCGCTCTGGGTCACCTACTCCGTGAGATAATCGCGACTTCAGGCTCCTATTATGGGGTAACGGGGCCAATACGTGCCAGTTAGCGTACCTTCGGCGACACTTTCACCGGAAGCGGTGGCACTGAGACGCCACATTGCACTTTTGGCATGCGTGGCCCATCGGGCCGAACAAGTCTGCCAAGTTTCGTCGCTCTGGTCACCTACTCCGAGAGATAATCGCGACTTCAGGCTCCTATTATGGGGTAACGGGGCCAATACGTGCCAGTTAGCGTACCTTCGGCGACACTTTCACCGGAAGCGGTGGCACTGAGACGCCACATTGCACTTTTGGCATGCGTGGCCCATCGGGCCGACAAGTCTGCCAAGTTTCGTCGCTCTGGGTCACCTACTCCGTGAGATAATCGCGACTTCAGGCTCCTATTATGGGGTAACGGGGCCAATACGTGCCAGTTAGCGTACCTTCGGCGACACTTTCACCGGAAGCGGTGGCACTGAGACGCCACATTGCACTTTTGGCATGCGTGGCCCATCGGGCCGAACAAGTCTGCCAAGTTTCGTCGCTCTGGGTCACCTACTCCGTGAGATAATCGCGACTTCAGGCTCCTATTATGGGGTAACGGGGCCAATACGGGCCAGTTAGCGTACCTTCGGCGACACTTTCACCGGAAGCGGTGGCACTGAGACGCCACATTGCACTTTTGGCATGCGTGGCCCATCGGGCCGAACAAGTCTGCCAAGTTTCGTCGCTCTGGGTCACCTACTCCGAGAGATAATCGCGACTTCAGGCTCCTATTATGGGGTAACGGGCCAATACGTGCCAGTTAGCGTACCTTCAGCGACACTTTCACCGGAAGCGGTGGCACTGAGACGCCACATTGCACTTTTGGCATGCGTGGCCCATCGGGCCGAACAAGTCTGCCAAGTTTCGTCGCTCTGGGTCACCTACTCCGAGAGATAATCGCGACTTCAGGCTCCTATTATGGGGTAACGGGGCCAATACGTGCCAGTTAGCGTACCTTCTGCGACACTTTCACCGGAAGCGGTGGCACTGAGACGCCACATTGCACTTTTGGCATGCGTGGCCCATCGGGCCAAACAAGTCTGCCAAGTTTCGTCGCTCTGGGTCACCTACTCCGTGAGATAATCGCGACTTCAGGCTCCTATTATGGGGTAACGGGGCCAATACGGGCCAGTAAGCGTACCTTCGGCGACACTTTCACCGGAAGCGGTGGCACTGAGACGCCACATTGCACTTTTGGCATGCGTGGCCCATCGGGCCGAACAAGTCTGCCAAGTTTCGTCGCTCTGGGTCACCTACTCCGAGAGATAATCGCTACTTCAGGCTCCTATTATGGGGTAACGGGGCCAATACGTGCCAGTTAGCGTACTCTTCGGCGACACTTTCACCGGAAGCGGTGGCACTGAGACGCCACATTGCACTTTTGGCATGCGTGGCCCATCGGGCCGAACAAGTCTGCCAAGTTTCGTCGCTCTGGGTCACCTACTCCGTGAGATAATCGCGACTTCAGGCTCCTATTATGGGGTAACGGGGCAATACGTGCCAGTTAGCGTACCTTCGGCGACACTTTCACCGGAAGCGGTGGCACTGAGACGCCACATTGCACTTTTGGCATGCGTGGCCCATCGGGCCGAACAAGTCTGCCAAGTTTCGTCGCTCTGGGTCACCTACTCCGAGAGATAATCGCGACTTCAGGCTCCTATTATGGGGTAACGGGGCCAATACGGGCCAGTTAGCGTACCTTCGGCGACACTTTCACCGGAAGCGGTGGCACTGAGACGCCACATTGCACTTTTGGCATGCGTGGCCCATCGGGCCGAACAAGTCTGCCAAGTTTCGTCGCTCTGGGTCACCTACTCCGAGAGATAATCGCGACTTCAGGCTCCTATTATGGGGTAACGGGGCCAATACGTGCCAGTTAGCGTACCTTCGGCGACACTTTCACCGGAAGCGGTGGCACTGAGACGCCACATTGCACTTTTGGCATGCGTGGCCCATCGGGCCGAACAAGTCTGCCAAGTTTCGTCGCTCTGGGTCACCTACTCCGTGAGATAATCGCGACTTCAGGCTCCTATTATGGGGGTAACGGGGCCAATACGTGCCAGTTAGCGTACCTTCGGCGACACTTTCACCGGAAGCGGTGGCACTGAGACGCCACATTGCACTTTTGGCATGCGTGGCCCATCGGGCCGAACACGTCTGCCAAGTTTCGTCGCTCTGGGTCACCTACTCCGTGAGATAATCGCGACTTCAGGCTCCTATTATGGGGTAACGGGGCCAATACGGGCCAGTTAGCGTACCTTCGGCGACACTTTCACCGGAAGAGGTGGCACTGAGACGCCACATTGCATTTTTGGCATGCGTGGCCCATCGGGCCGAACAAGTCTGCCAAGTTTCGACGCTCTGGGTCAACTACTCCGAGAGATAATCGCGACTTCAGGCTCCTATTATGGGGTAACGGGGCCAATATGTGCCAGTTAGCGTACCTTCGGCGACACTTTCACCGGAAGCGGTGGCACTGAGACGCCACATTGCACTTTTGGCATGCGTGGCCCATCTGGCAGAACAAGTCTGCCAAGTTTCGTCGCTCTGGGTCCCCTACTCCGTGAGATAATCGCGACTTCAGGCTCCTATTATGGGGTAATGGGGCCAATACGTGCCAGTTAGCGTACCTTTGGCGACACTTTCACCGGAAGCGGTGGCACTGAGACGCCACATTGCACTTTTGGCATGCGTGGCCCATCGGGCCGAACAAGTCTGCCAAGTTTCGTCGCTCTGGGTCACCTACTCCGTGAGATAATCGCGACTTCAGGCTCCTATTATGGGGTAACGGGGCCAATACGGGCCAGTTAGCGTACCTTCGGCGACACTTTCACCGGAAGCGGTGGCACTGAGACGCCACATTGCACTTTTGGCATGCGTGGCCCATCGGGCCGAACAAGTCTGCCAAGTTTCGTCGCTCTGGGTCACCTACTCCGAGAGATAATCGCGACTTTAGGCTCCTATTATGGGGTAACGGGGCCAATACGTGCCAGTTAGCGTACCTTCGGCGACACTTTCACCGGAAGCGGTGGCACTGAGACGCCTCATTGCACTTTTGGCATGCGTGGCTTATCGGGCCGAACAAGTCTGCCAAGTTTCGTCGCTCTGGGTCACCTACTCCGTGAGATAATCGCGACTTCAGGCTCCTATTATGGGGTAACGGGGCCAATACGTGCCAGTTAGCGTACCTTCGGCGACACTTTCACCGGAAGCGGTGGCACTGAGACGCCACATTGCACTTTTGGTATGCGTGGCCCATCGGGCCGAACAAGTCTGCCAAGTTTCGTCGCTCTGGGTCACCTACTCCGTGAGATAATCGCGACTTCAGGCTCCTATTATGGGGTAACTGGGCCAATACGGGCCAGTTAGCGTACCTTCGGCGACACTTTCACCGGAAGCGGTGGCACTGAGACGCCACATTATAAACGACGAAGCTTTGTTTTGTATAATGTTTATACGTATCATATGTTTTATAATGCTGTTAGTGTGGAGTTGTCGTTCATTAATTATTGACGTCAACTTATGCTATCGTCAACGTAATATAACTGGCACTCATATTATACAATCATTATCTATTCATCTAAGCATCGTTTTTGTATCAAATACTATAGCATTTTGATATGTTCTGAGTGGATGCAGTAGAAGGTATTATGTATAAATATATCTTCAATGATGTCGTATTTCAGCATTCACAGTCTGTAAGCATTAAAGCTCTTGTGTTCGTTATGTGGATCAAACATAATTACAATCTTTCTTACACCTGGTTTGTTTGAAACATTTATGTAGATAAAACGCTTACTTGACCGTTTATTATTATTAATAGTTGGAACAACTTTCGTTCTATACTAATAACTTAAAATCTTTCTACTAATCGTGTTAATAGATGTCAGATACATAAGACACTAGTACACCAAAATTGTGTGTGCAATATACGATTCGGGGCGTAACCGCAACTAGCTAGACAAGGCTGGGTAAACTATACGCTCCGATAAAATCTAATATGTTTTAATCTAAATTTTATGAACATACTTTTTTAAGAATATTATCATAAGTTTCGTTAAAGTATCGACAAGTGTAAAAATTGGTGTGAAAACTAAAATGAAAATATAATGATCAAGTGAAACTGGACATGTCAACAAATGTTGCGGCCTGCCATTACTGCCATTACTGCTAATTTTGACAAGCGACCTCTTTTGAGAGCGAAAGCCGAAAAAAACAGTCTGATTGAGACATACGGAGCTATAAAGCG
>NC_068362.1:13006887-13151887 GCF_020536995.1 Dreissena polymorpha
TATGATATTTGATTGAACAGCACAATTTTTTATATGACCGAAATATCTTAGTGATTATGATGGGAACCGAAGCATTATTATAATTATTATTATTATTATTATTATTATTATTATTATTATTATTATTATTATTATTATTATTATTATTAGAATTATTATTAGGTCATCTATAAATCTGAGCTATTGTCATCACCTTGGCGTCGGTGTCGGCGTCTGCGTCGGCGTCGGCGTCCGGTTAAGTTTTGCGTTTTGGTCCACTTTTCTCAGAAAGTATCAATGCTATTGCATTCAAACTTGGTACACTTACTTACTATCATGAGATGACTGGGCAGGCAAAGTTAGATATCTCTGGCGTGCATTTGGACAGAATTATGTGCCCTTTTTATACTTAGAAAATTGAAAATTTTGGTTAAGTTTTGCGTTTTGGTCCATTTTTCTCAGAAAGTATCAATGCTATTGCATTCAAACTTGGTACACTTACTGACTATCATGAGGGGACTGGGCAGGCAAAGTTAGATAACTCTGGCGTGCATTTTGACAGAATTAAGTGCCCTTTTTATACTTAGAAATTGAAAATATTGGTTAAGTTTTGTGTTTAGGTCCATTTTATTCCTTAAGTATCAAAGCTATTGCTTTCATACTTGCAACACTTACTAACTATCATAAGGGGACTGTGCAGACAAAGTAATGTAAATATGACTGGCATTTTGACAGAATTATGTGCCCTTTTTATACTTAGAAAATTGAAAATTTGGTTAAGTTTTGTGTTTAGGTCCACTTTATTCCTACAGTATCAAAGCTATTGCTTTCATACTTGCAACACTTATTAACTATCATAAGGGGACTGTGCAGGTAAAGTTATGTAACTCTGACTGGCATTTGGACGGAATTATGGGCCCTTTATACTTAGAAAATTGAAAATTTGGTTAAGTTTTGTGTTTTGGTCCACTTTACCCCTAAAGTATCATAGATATGGCTTTCATACTTGGAACACCTGCAAACTATCATAAGGGATAGGTAAAAGGACAAGTTGCATAACTATGGTTGTCATTTTTACGGAATTATGGCCCTTTTTTGACTTAGTAACTTTGAATATATGGTTAAATTTTGTGTTTCGATCCACTTTACTTCTTAAGTATCAAGGCTATTGCTTTCAAACTTCAAATACTTTCATGCTATCATGAGGTTACTGTACCTGGCAAGTTGAATTTTACCTTGACCTTTGAATGACCTTGACTCTCAAGGTCAAATTATTAAATTTTGCTAAAATTGCCATACCTTCTTTATTTATGATTAGATTTGATTGATACTTCGTTAAAACTACTCTTACCTGACATACCACAATAGACTCCACCCAAACCATCCCCCGTACCCTCCCCCCATCCCCCCCGAATTCCCCCCTATTTTTTTTAAAGATCATCTCACAAAATACCACCACACCCTCACACCATACCCCCACCCCACCCCCCCATTTTTTTTGAAACGGTTAAAAAACACAAATATTTATTTTTATTATTTTATGTTTGAAATACCGTCCAACCATCGCACCCAAGAATCCCCCACCCCCCCTCCCCTCACGCGAATTCCCCCCACTTATTTTTTTTTAAGATCATCTCACAAATTACCACCACACCCTCACACTATACCCCCGCCACCCCACCCTCCCATTTTTTTTGAAACGGTTAAAAAACACAAATATTTATTTTTATTATTTTATGTTTGAAATACCGTCCAACCATCGCACCCAAGAATCCCCCCACACCCCACCCCCCTGAATTTTTTTTTGCATTTTTTTCGCATGTTTGGAAGATATTGTAATAAATGTCCACACCCCCACACTATACACCCCTCTTCACTCCACCCATCCCTCCTTTGTGATTGAGAATGAGAGTCCCTTCACCTTTAAAAAGAAAAAAGATGAGCGGTCTGCACCAGCAAGGCGGTGCTCTTGTTATTAATAGTAGTTGTAGTATCAGCATCATCATTAGTAGTTGTATTCGAATTATTATACATATAAGTATAAGTATAAATATTAGAATTAGTATTACATTAACATAATAATTCAAGTTTTAAATTATTAAAGCCAGGTCAGGTCATCACTAAAACTGCAAAATATGTCCAATATTGCTATCCGTATCAAATACCGGTCAATAGAAATCCCCGTTAATTCCGCTCTATTATCGATTTCACATTTTGGTAAATGCAAATAGAAAAGATACAACAATGTGATCTGACAGTACGTTTTATGTTCACCGCTTGCCTTGCTGTAGCGATATCAATAGTATGTGCACATTTTAGAAAAAAAGTCGATATAAATTGAAATAACTATAAATAAAACTGAATAGCCCTAATTGCAGGCAATATAAATGGCGCACATTATTATATTTGATTGAACAACACAATATTTTATATAACCGAAATATCTTAGAGGTTATGATGGGAACCGAAGCATTATTATTATTATTATTATTAGTAGTAGTATTAATATTATTATTATTTTTATTATTATAATCATGATTAGTTGTATTTGTATTAGTAGAAATATACGTATTATTATAGATAGTAAAATTAGTCTAAGATTAACATAATAATTCAAGTTTTAAGCATTAAAGCCAGGTCATCACTAAAACTGCAAAACATGTCCAGTATTGCTATCCGTATCAAATACACGTCAACGGAAATCCCCATTAATTCCGCTATATTTTCGATTTCACATTTTAGTAAATGCAAATGGAAAAGATACAGCAATGTGATCTGAAGGTACGTTTCATGTTTTCCACTTGCTTTGATTTAGCGATATCAAAAGTATGTGCACATTTTAGAAAAAAGGTCGATATAAATTGTAATAACAAGAAATAAAACTGAATAGCCCTAATTACAGGCAATATAAAAGGCGCAAATTATGATATTTGATTGAACAACACAATTTTTTATATGACCGAAATATCTTAGTGATTATGATGGGAACCGAAGCATTATTATAATTATTATTATTATTTTTATTATTATTATTATTATTATTATTATTATTATTATTATTATTATTATTAGAATTATTTTTAGGTCATCTATAAATCTGAGCTATTGTCATCACCTTGGCGTCGGCGTCTGCGTCGGCGTCGGCGTCCGGTTAAGTTTTGCGTTTTGGTCCACTTTTCTCAGAAAGTATCAATGCTATTGCATTCAAACTTGGTAGACTTACTAACTATCATGAGGGGACTGGGCAGGCAAAGTTAGATAACTCTGGCGTGCATTTGGACAGGATTATGTGCCCTTTTTATACTTAGAAAATTGAAAATTTTGGTTAAGTTTTGCGTTTTGGTCCATTTTTCTCAGAAGGTATCAATGCTATTGCATTCAAACTTGGTACACTTACTGACTATCATGAGGGGACTGGGCAGGCAAAGTTAGATAACTCTGTCGTGCATTTTGACAGAATTAAGTGCCCTTTTTATACTTAGAAATTGAAAATATTGGTTAAGTTTTGTGTTTAGGTCCATTTTATTCCTTAAGTATCAAAGCTATTGCTTTCATACTTGCAACACTTACTAACTATCATAAGGGGACTGTGCAGACAAAGTAATGTAAATATGACTGGCATTTTGACAGAATTGTGTGCCCTTTTTATACTTAGAAAATTGAAAATTTGGTTAAGTTTTGTGTTTAGGTCCACTTTATTCCTACAGTATCAAAGCTATTGCTTTCATACTTGCAACACTTATTAACTATCATAAGGGGACTGTGCAAGTAAAGTTATGTAACTCTGACTGGCATTTGGACGGAATTATGGGCCCTTTATACTTACAAAATTGAAAATTTGGTTAAGTTTTGTGTTTTGGTCCACTTTACCCCTAAAGTATCATAGATATGGCTTTCATACTTGGAACACCCGCAAACTATCATAAGGGATAGGTAAAAGGACAAGTTGCATAACTATGGTTGTCATTTTTACGGAATTATGGCCCTTTTTTGACTTAGTAACTTTGAATATATGGTTAAATTTTGTGTTTCGATCCACTTTACTTCTTAAGTATCAAGGCTATTGCTTTCAAACTTCAAATACTTTCATGCTATCATGAGGTTACTGTACCTGGCAAGTTGAATTTTACCTTGACCTTTGAATTACCTTGACTCTCAAGGTCAAATTATTAAATTTTGCTAAAATTGCTATACCTTCTTTATTTATGATTAGATTTGATTGATACTTCGTCAAAACTACTCTTACCTGACATACCACAATAGGCTCCACCCAAACCATCCCCCGTACCCTCCCGCCCCCACCCCCCCCCGAATTCCCCCCTATTTTTTTAAAGATCATCTCACAAAATACCACCACACCCTCACACTATACCCCCACCCCACCCCCCCTTTTTTTGAAACGGTTAAAAAACACAAATATTAATTTTTATTATTTTATGTTTGAAATACCGTCCAACCATCGCACCCAAGAATCCCCCCACCCCCCCCCTCCCCTCACGCGAATCCCCCCCACTTATTTTTTTTTAAGATCAACTCACAAATTACCACCACACCCTCACACTATACCCCCGCCACCCCCCCCCATTTTTTTTGAAACGGTTAAAAAACACAAATATTTATTTTTATTATTTTATGTTTGAAATACCGTCCAACCATCGCACCCAAGAATCCCCCCTACCCCCACCCCCCTGATTTTTTTTTTGCATTTTTTTCGCATGTTTGGAAGATAATGTAATAAATGTCCACACACCCACACTATACACCCCTCTTCACTCCACCCCTCCCTCCTTTGTGATTGAGAATGAGAGTCCCTTCACCTTTAAAAAGAAAATAGATGAGCGGTCTGCACCAGCAAGGCGGTGCTCTTGTTATTAATAGTAGTTGTAGTATCAGCATCATCATTAGTAGTTGTATTCGTATTATTATGCATATAAGTATAAATATTAGAATTAGTATTACATTAACATAATAATTCAAGTTTTAAATTATTAAAGCCAGGTCAGGTCATCACTAAAACTGCAAAATATGTCCAATATTGCTATCCGTATCAAATACCGGTCAATAGAAATCCCCGTTAATTCCGCTCTATTATCGATTTCTCATTTTGGTAAATGCAAATAGAAAAGATACAACAATGTGATCTGACAGTACGTTTTATGTTCACCGCTTGCCTTGCTGTAGCGATATCAATAGTATGTGCACATTTTAGAAAAAAAGTCGATATAAATTGAAATAACTAGAAATAAAACTGAATAGCCCTAATTGCAGGTAATATCAATGGCGCAAATTATTATATTTGATTGAACAACACAATATTTTATATAACCTAAATATCTTAGAGGTTATGATGGGAACCGAAGCATTATTATTATTATTATTAGTAGTAGTAGTAGTATTTATATTATTATTTTTATTATTATTATTATCATTATTAGTTGTATTTGTATTAGTAGAAATATACGTATTATTATAGATAGTAAAATTAGTCTAAGATTAACATAATAATTCAAGTTTTAAGCATTAAAGCTAGGTCATCACTAAAACTGCAAAACATGTCCAGTATTGCTATCCGTATCAAATACACGTCAACGGAAATCCCCATTAATTCCGCTCTATTTTCGATTTCACATTTTGGTAAATGCAAATGGAAAAGATACAGCAATGTGATCTGAAGGTACGTTTCATGTTTTCCACTTGCCTTGATTTAGCGATATCAAAAGTATTTGCACATTTTAGAAAAAAAGGTCGATATAAATTGTAATAACAAGAAATAAAACTGAATAGCCCTAATTACAGGCAATATAAAAGGCGCAAATTATGATATTTGATTGAACAGCACAATTTTTTATATGACCGAAATATCTTAGAGGTTATGATGGGAACCGAAGAATTATAATAATAATAATAATAATAATAATAATAATAATAATAATAATAATAATAATAATAATAATAATAATAATTATTATTATTATTATCATCATCATCATCATCATCATCATCATCATCATCATCATCATTATTAGTTGTATTTGTTTAAATATTAGTTATGTTATAAATATTAAAATTAGTACTAGGTTAACATAATAATTCAAGTTTTAAATATTTAAAGTTAGGTCATCACTTAAATTGCAAAACATGTCCAATATTGCTATCCGTATCAAATACACGTAAACGGAAATCCCCGTTAAAACCGCTCTATTTTCGATTTCACATTTTAGTAAAACTGAATTGCCCTAATTGCAGGTAATATCAATGGCGCAAATTAATTTGATTGAAAAACACAATTTTGTTGATGGTGAGATTATCACATTCAATTTTATATCAGATTTATTAAAACAAGTTAAGAACTTTATTTTATATTTGAATATATATAATCGGAATGTCGGACGTTTGAGAATTTACAATAATTAAACCTAACAGTTAGGATTCATGATGACTATACATGTTGAGCAGAAATCCCAATACAACCCATGCCAATTTTCATTCGCTGTCTTTTATTTGCGATACGAATTTTAAAAATAACGTTGTCTAAATCGTGCATTGTTTTTTCAAATAACTGGATATTTAGATAATTTCATAGACATCGGTATTTCTACCGACACCAAACACACAATAATAACGCATAAAGGAAAACCCAATATTCTGAATATTTCGGCTTGGACAATATAAATCGAAACTATACTGAAATATGTTGGATTGAATAGAGTTGGCACATTTATAACTCCAGTGATAATCACAGTATCACTTCGACTTACTATAACGGATAATACCGGAAACGTGTGTGCGTGACCAGCTAATACGCGAAACGGCACCCGATCATGTCAGAAAATATTGAATCTTTTTAGGTATGTTTTTTCTTTATTTTCACAATCCTCAAATATTCCACGGAACAACTTAGACATTCACGAAGTAAATTGCATACGCGTGGTCAGTCACAAAAAACGTCAATTCACAGTGGGAACCTACACTGTCGGACAGTTTACGTATAAAACCTCTGGACACGGATGAAACAAAGCAGATACTTAGGCAGCTTCAGTTCTATCTATATATTTAATTTGTTTGAAATAATATTTTAAACAAAGATTTGATTTGAGTTCCTAAAAAGAGTTTCACTACGTGGAAAAGTCAATTAGTTAAGGTAAAGTTTTTCCTTCTTGTATTAGCTGGTTACAAAAACACGTAGACATTTTAGCTATATCTTTAACTTTTAGCTGTACCTATACTTTAAAAAGACATATTTTAAAGTGTTTGTAAAAATTACGAACGTTAAATATTATTTTATACATTCTGCTACTATGAGCATGTTTCTTTGAAGTACACGTTAACACGACAAAATACTTGTCTCGTTTGGTTTTCTTTTACAAAGTTTATGTAAAGTTTACTTTCAAACTACTATACTATTCGAATAATCTTCAGACAAACGATGTAATATGATATGTGAAAACTTTAACCGAGTATGCTTCGTTTAAAAGTGTTTATTTAACGGCTTTTTTCTCATTGCATTTAAAGGTGTGCGTTAATTATCCAGTACATGGATATCTCTCTGTTAAAATCATGCAAGCATGACTGAACTAAAAATAAAAAAATGCTGAATAGAATTGTTTATTACAGTGTCAAACATAGTACGTTCTGTTCAGTGTTGAACACTTTGGTCTCCGATATGGTAGTTTCAGGTTTGTTACAGACTCAACCAAATTACGTCAGCTTAAATGTCTCTTTTTAGGTTGACAGACCCAAATTTACATCTTTAAATCTTATTGTCCTGTAATGTTATGCCGGGAGGGGTGGTTTGCAGAATTTTTTTATTCGTCACATTTTTTGCGGTGAGGCCTAAATTAAAATTAAGTTTGTTTGCCCTTTACCGACCGACCCACTTTTTACCCCCCGACCCAAATTTTTTTTTATTGCGATTTCTGAAAACGTATTTTTTTATTTTCGTATTCGCCGATAATAAAAGAGCCGACTGCAATATTTATTCGTGCACGTTATCCCTGTCCATTCTTATCGCCCCTGACCGATCTAGGTCGCTGCGATGGTTGGAATTTCATATGCCCCGATAGACAATCCCAGAATCCATAAATTGACCGCCGCCATATTTGCTATTACGTCACCCGATACTGAAAACGGTACTGAAGAATTCGGCAGATTACAACGTTATCATAGTTTACACCCGCTTTATTCCAATAAACAGTACTTAAAGACCGAGGATGGCTTTTTTATTGAATAGTACATATCTTTGTTTGTCTAAACAATTACCATTTCGTTATTAATATTTCCCTTGTAAGTGTCATTTTAAAGGTAATATACACATCTATAGCCGAAATGAAGTTTGTGATTCTAAAATTGGTCCGGAAATATTTATTAGCGGAACTCTGTTAAGTTAAGGCTAAAACTAAAGTGGTTTTTAGCAATCTTTTATTTAAAAATCGCTCTCAAACTCATACAAAAATATCTAGCCGGAAATGATTTTTGTGATTTTAAATGAACAAGTACCGGAGTTATTCGTTTGGAAAACTGTGTAAGATGTCAGGACATGTCATACTTTTTTTTATTGAAAAGGACATATCAGCTTTTGTCTATAACTTTCGTATTTTTTTATTTAAATAACGTTTTACATGTAAAATCAAAGTTTATTGCCTGAAATAAACGTTGTTTGTGCAGTTCTCAATATTTACTTAACTGATTTAATTATTTATTAAATTTTCTTAATAACATCTTAATTCACGATTGAAATGTTCAACATGAAAAATAATGAGCCTTAAAAATATTTAAATAGTTCCTATTGTGTTCTCTAGATTTCCCTTAACGTATGTCTTTATTAAATATTCATGCCAGGGACCTACACAAATAGGTCCATGTCCATGCTGTGATAATATGTGTGGAAATATGTTTAAAAGTACGCCGGAGTATGGCCGGGTGCCTTTAAGCGTATTCTCCGTACCCGGGGTACATGATAGTATACTTCAGAGTACCCGGGTACTTTTAAGTAGTACCTAAGCCTACAATTACCAATTAAGCAAAAAATGTTGGCGGGTGAAAGCTAGATTATCTAGGGGTTATAGAGCACATAAGTACAAAGTTTTCGTATAGTTAGTCCAAAAGAAAGTTTCACTAACATAGCCAAACATGATGGTAGGTAGGTCGACTAAACGTTAGTTTTGTTTTCTAAATTTTTCTTTTGCGATTGATTACCCTTAATAAGAATATGCCATGACATGCAGAAATCTTCCCACTCTGTATTTAACATTATATTTATATGGTTTTGGTCAATTTGAAGTCAGTAAAGTAAAGTTGATCGATTGTTTTTTTATGTTATAGTTATTTTAGTGAATATGATCAAAAACTAATATTGCAATACCGAAAATCAGGGTGTGGTTCGCACAAACACGTAGGGACGTTAGTGCAATTGGGTTGGTGAAAACAAACAACTTTTTTACGCCTTTTTTTTAAATTAGGCAAGTCCGAGGATCTGACTGTCAGCAATATCTGACATCAGACAATTCCTGGTGGTTTTTTGATTATGTTAAATGGGTATTCGTTATATTCACGGACATGTGAACATCGGCTTTAACTACGGGCGGCCAAGATCTACGCTGCCCGCTATAATGTCACCTAAGGTTTCTTGGTCTCATTAGCGGATTGGGTATCGCCTATCCAGACTGCGCAAATGCGCAGGCAGGTCTGAAGCTACGCTGGTCGCATATGGCATAAGACCAATTTTCGCATGACGCGAGTCAATTAAGTTAATTTGATTCATTAATTATTGTAAACTCTTACTTGAATGCATTTCGAGTGAGTAATTTATAAAAGGTAATAATGTGTACGTCAAGTTATTTCTTATATTTTTTTAATGAATGTGTGAATTTACAAATTAACCATGTATATAACTGAATATAATGATAAATGTTCTGACCATCATTTCGTTGTCGTTCGCGGTGGGTTAAGTACGTTTTATTAAAACGTATATACCAACTTCTAGTAATTTGCAATGTGGACACTTCTTGTTGGCAGGAAAACGTTTTTGAATAACGATATAAACACTCAGCATCGTGCAGCTTATCCGTCTGCAAACTATTCCAAAACCAAACTAAAAATACACCATTCGTGGATAAAGAACAGTGAGTCAGTGAGTCATGAAATAAGGACAATAATGTTGTTATTGTTTCAGCAAGCGACGGTTTCCGTTTTTTAGTGGCCGCCACATAAAACGGATATGATAAATCTGTATGTATTAAAGGGGCTTGTTTACTGATTTTTGACCTGGTTTGAAATTTGTAATTAAATGCTTTAAATTGATAAATGTAAACATCGGAACTAAAGAGCTGCAGTATAAAACAAAAATCTTTACCTGGACCCGAACCACTGACACTTGGAGTAAACGCCTAGCGCTTTAACCACTCCTTCATCCATGCTGATATAGTTCATGGCATAAATTATACTTTGTATAAGCATTCCTCGTAATGTCACAAAATATAACGATATCAATTCAACTTTCCAAATTATTCAATCGTATCGCTTTTGTAACTCTTTTTTTTAAATCGCCAAACGATGCATATAATGGATATTTAAGGGCATCATAAATGTTCAGTACGAGAGGTGCCCAATTTCATGACGAACAAAACAAAAATATGAATAATTTATAATCTAAATTTCTTTTTTTTTTGTAACAAATGCTCAATATGAGATTCATGGCAATTGTAACTTATTCTGCAACGCTTTGGCCAAGATTATAATGTCTAGTTGATGTTTGTTTGTTCCAATTTGCGCCATTCGTCCTTCAGAGCTATTTTTAGACCAGAAAGTGAGTTTACTTGTCGATTCTGTAAGCGTCGTTTTAGTATCCCCATATGCCAAAATCCATTTGGGCCGCATCTAGAGACTTAAGTCAATTCTTCGGGTGTTATGAACTTAATGTTTTGATATTTGTTTTAGAAAACAGTGTTTACAATTGTGGCTAGATGCACTGTCCTGATGGAAAGTCATGACGTGTTTATCCTCCGGAAAGAGTCTCGGTACATCCTTTCGTATAAATTGTTTCAGAACTTTATTGATATAGTATTCTGAGTTTACCTTGGTCCCTTTGGGAATTATTCTGATCACTGATTTAGCTCTGGACGATAAAGCAGCACACGCCATGAAGCCACGGGCAAACGCATCACGTTTTACAAATTTCAGTTTATCGCCAACGTTTTCTCCCATTCTGACATAACATACTTTTCTTCTCCATAACTTCCACCAAGATAAAACATCGCTCGTCAGATGAAACAAAATCTCTCCACTTGCCACATTTAAGCTTAAGATATATAGCTTCCAAGACCTGGCCCTGCGCTTCTGAATCTGTGCCACGTTGAGCTGATGAGCCTTGAACTTCTTCCGTAGTTTTGCTTTCACAACATGCCTAATGATGTAGAATACTGTTCCCTTGAACATTCCTGTGTCCAATGCCTTTTTTCTCTGGGTCGGCGGATTGATTTTAGAGATCCACCGACGAATTTTGCATACGACGTCAGGCGTGACCGTATATGGACGTCTACTTGAAGTTGAATTTGTAGCACCACCAGGCGTTGTTCTGCGCTATACAGTAGCGTCATGTCGAATATTCCGAATACTTCCCAATGAAATAGCAGGGTCCATCATTTTAGTTCATTTGAATGCTTCTGTAACTGCATTTGCATCTCAAAAAGCCTAAAACAATGCCCTTCATAGCTTCACTAATTTTCTTATAAGGCATGTTGAATAATATTGACAAATTGCATGTTCATTGAAGTATAGTATTTAACACAACAATGGTTCGAGAAAACCGTGGATGTACTTGAAAAAAATACGGATTCCTTTTGTTCATTTTGAAGGCAACTCTCGTAGTACTGTTTTCTTTAAAAAAACTACAACGAACATTTCCAAATCTGAAACATTTTGTGTCATTTTTATTCAATTTATCAAAACGTGAACAGGTCCCTTTAAAATAGTCCGGAGTCCTAACAGATGTTTCTTCATGTACAAACTATATATTTTTACTTACATATATTTTGCTGAGGCCCTTACACCGCTAACAAAGTATCCGCACTTATTTCTATTTACACGAAAATGTATATGTTTGACTATAACTTTAGTCGTACTGAACAATTCAATATGAATGTATTTACCAAAATTAAAACTCGCAAATGACATAAGAACACTCAGCAAATACGTAATTGCGGGATCTATAGCTTGCAGCATTTAATTTTTTGGGATGATTTGGATATATTTCTTGGACCCGACGAGCAGTATGAGAACACACATGTTTTAAATTGCTTTCATTTTAACGAAGTATATGTTTCTTAAATTGTCCATCGTTTACTTACTTCCGCAAGTCACTTGGCTAAGTTAGAAATGTTTTTTTTAATTCTTTACCATTTCGAGAACAGGGCCGGGGCCTTTCAGATTGGGAAAAGTCGCGTCGTTTTTTTTACTTAAATTGTGAAATTGGTGTTGTATTTGTTTGCTTTCAAATTTTAATAAAAGTCACCAAGTGACTGAAAAGTTTGAAGCACTCACAGTAAAATGTTTCAGTGTAATGTGATATCTTAGAACCCGTATATAATATCTAGCATATAATTTCATTTGATTCGACTTTTTAAGTTTTTTACATTCTATTAATTATCCTTATACCAAGTATTCATTCCATGAAAATTACTGCACTCTCGAACACAAACCCACACAAACCCAAAGGTAGATATCAATTTCATTTTGTGCAAAAAGCTAATGTACACTAAACAGCACCCGCTTTCATAACATATTTAAAAAAAAGACAAATAGAATGAAAATTATGATGAATAAACACATTTTTGTTTAACATTATAACTTGAAAACCTGTAATCACAAATTAATTCTGTTAAAATCTATTCAAACACATACTAAATTACAGGCATTTAAAAACACACGATGGTACCGCACAAGCTTATCTGGGACGACACTTCACGCACATTCAATAAAACCGTTTCATAGAGCGCGGTTTCTACACATGTACGGGCCGCTTTATAGCAATCGCAGGTTTTTTTTTCAAGTATCACTTGTCATTTCAACTAAGACTAAGGGCGTAAATGGTACAACGGCCGGAACGCACAAGCTGTATTGTTTATTTCGCTTACAGCCCACTTGTTACTAGGATCTTTGACTAGGAAATCTTAAACATTCCACCAATCCCAACCGTCAAAGTGGTGTGCGTGCGAATAGAAACGTTCGACAAGTTTAGCCATCTTGCAGTAGGTTAAGTGCAGAGGAGTGAAATTGGTTGGCGAACGGTGACAAGCTTCTATCATCGACGAGAAAAAAGTATGTTCTTTAAATATATTGTGCTTAATTTAGAGGAATATGTTCAATAACGAATATGTGCATACACCGCTCTTAATTATATATGGACTTAATGATGTATTGCATGCGTTCGCTCATTAAATGACTGTTTTACGTGAATATCCGACCTCGTGGAGTAATCTTCTGTTTAAAAAAGGTGTCTGCACAACAATTATTGTTGTAAAGGTTGATTTATGTGCGACCTTTTTTCAAAACTGGTTGTTGCAATTAAGCGTTCAATATTGCGAGATATGATTTTAAACCAAATGTATATGGGAAGTGTTAGGAGTCATTATCAACAGCTGTGAATGACATATACTGTAGTCAATATTTTGGAATAATAGGAGGTGCGCAATTATGCAAGCGTCTATAAACGGTCAACTTAGTCCGCCATTTTGTTTCAAACAATAAAGTACATGTGGTTCCGATTTCAAAATTATTTTTTTTAAAGAAATGTCATGCATGGTTTCATATCACATATGGTTTAAACATAAATTGTATAACTATTTTCAGTAAAAAGAAATTAATTTACGAGTTTTTAAAATTGTTTTGCACAGGAAATAGAAGAGATTTTCGCTTTCTGTCAAAACAATCAAAATCATGAAAATGGCGGACAGTGTTAATCTTCAATGAAGGTCAACATGTAAACTTCTGTTCAATTGTGAATACGATCTAAACAAATGAAAAGCACAGCATCTCTTGTGCTTTGAACATTTTGTTTTTATTGTTATTTAACGGAAGATTTCTGTTTGAAATGGATAACAGTTTTCAAATGAAGTACATATTTGCACATGTTAATCTTTTTTCGCTTTTAACCTGTAGTGAGAACTTATATGAAAAATTGAAACGATTTATTTTGTTTAAACTTGGTTGTCACAGTCAGTCAAATTAATTCTATAGGTTCTTAAACGGTTTGCTTTACTGTTCATTCATTCATTCAAGTGAAAACTGATTTTAAATAGTTTTATACTTACTGCAAACCGAAGTAACCAAAACCCATGCATGATAGTTGATACAATTACATTGGAATATCATAATTTATAAATATCTTGTTACAATAAGTGGTATTGATGTTTTCCTTATTGTAGATATTTTATTTACATTCAGAGCAATTAACCTCATTTATTGAACACATATTTGATGTAATAACACACAAGCATGCATTTGATATTAATATATGCAAGAAAACAGCAAACAAGATATGGTTAAGCTACATAGAACTTCTTACACTGCAACAGTGCTTTAATACCAGTGTTATAAATATTCATAGACTATAAGTGTATTAAAAATATAATTTCTAAAATAAAATAATTCTCCTACCTACCTACCCACCTGTAAAATCTTGGGACGGTAAAGGGCAAACCAACAATATTTTAATTGTGGCCTAACTTAATGGCACATAGCCCCTTGTGTCTTCATTATGTTTTCTGATATCGGGCCGTTTATATTTTCGTTGCCGCATTACGCGCTTCGATGGTGAAACAAATGCATAATTTCTGAAAAAAACAAAACATACACAAAACAAAGTGCAACAATAAAGAGATTTCATAAGAAACAAAGCCACATGTAACTAAATCACGCGGTGAATCTTAATTTAAATATTAGACGGATGATACTCGGGAAATGACATTCTACCGGGCCTTTACTAGCTATTGTGCAATACCTGCAAGTTAAGACCGCTCGACAAACAATGTATAAGTTTCATTATGTTTTTCTTAGTAGGCACTTTTGGAGGGAGATATTAACAAAATAGTGCGAATGCACATAGATACAATGCGAATCGACAGCTCACATGCACTTGAGCACCGCTTTTTACTGCTGTATTAAACACCTATCGATGTGCAATTTTTCATGATAAAACATGTTCAAAATCACGCAATAATCGTGAAATTGATTTCGTCTATAATCCATTTCCGTGTTTCCAGACTTTAACAGGTGTCAGTATTTTATGATTTTGTCTATTAGCCGGTACGTTTTAAATCATTATGAAACCCTCTTAAAACGTAAATTCTCAGGTTTTTGACGTTTTCTGTTATTGCATACGATTTCATTATTACTTTGAATGATTCTAACAACATTGACAAGTAGTAGAAGTCCTTTTTAAATCCAGTTCCAAGAAAGCAACTTTCTTAAAACATTTAATGACTATGAGATAGGTGTGGTTCATTTGGTTTCGTTTGTTTTCAAACCATATTTTATTTTCCTGTCAAATTTTGTAGTAAAACATTAGCTACAATACCATAATGTTCTGTGATCAATAGTATTTGGTATACTTACGTGTTTTTTGCCATTTCCACGCGTATAAGCTGGAAACGCACACAGTTTCCTGTGTTACCCTTTTTGGTTAGGCACCGTGGTTATTATTAATATGTTTAGCTACGCATGGATTGGACAATACCTGTTCGAGGTTTGAACAGAGACATTCTACAAAATAAGGACTTCACATTTAAGTGTAGGTTCTCCTCCTCTTCCTCCACCTCCTCCTCCACCTCCTCCTCCTCCTCCTCCTCATCATCATCATTATCACAACCATCACCATAACCACCACCATGAACACCACCATCATAATCGTCATCATCATTATCACCATCATCCTGTCTTCTTTATTATTGGGCTAGTTTGTCTTCTTATGGCAAAGTAGTAGTAGTTATTGTACCAGTTTTATTAGTAGTGGCATTGAAAGATGAAGTTTATTAGTAGCAATGCTAGAGGTATTGTTTTAGTAGAAGCAGCGGCACAGAAAGGTTGAAGTAGTACTAGTTTTGTGGTAGTAACAGTTGTAATAGTGTTAGTAGTAGAAGTAGTACTAGAAGTAGTAGTCGAAGTAGTTATAGTAGTAGTCGTAGAAGTAGTAGTAGTAATAGAAGTACAAGTAGAAGTAGAAGTAGTAGTAGAAGTAGTAGTAGTAGTAGTAGTAGTAGTGGTAGTAGTAATTATAGAAGTAGTAGTAGTAGTTGAAGTAGTAGTAGTAGTAGTAGTAGTAGTAGTAGTAGTAGTAGTAGTAGTAGTAGTAGTAGTAGTAGTAGTAGTAGAAGTAGTAGTAGTAGTAGCAGTAGTAGTAGTAGTAGTAGTAGTAGTAGTAGTGGCAGTAAATGTAGTAGTTGTCGTAGTATTAGTGGTGGTAGTAGTAGTAGTTGTTGTTGTTGTAGAAGAAGTAGTAGTAGTAGTTGAAGTAGTTGATATACCTAGTAGTAGTAGTAGTAATAGTAGCAGTAGTGTGGTTGTTGCTGTTGTGCTTATGTAAGCATACAGTGTGTTTAATTTTGTTATTATTGTTGATGATGTAGTTGTTGGTTTGTTTTTACATCCTGGAAGTTGTTGATATACCTTATCTGAAACCTTCTTCGTAAGATATTGTGTTAAACCAATATCTTACGTCCCTTGTCGTTTGTCGTGCAGTATTCAATATGCGCTGCCGAATGTAAGTTCGTTACTACTCTTGAAGCTTCATTGTCGTCCATTCTTAATGACAATTTCTTTCAATGTATATCTCTATAGTATCCAGTTCAAATTTTGACATGTTCGTTTCAAATCTAAGAACAGCTGTATTACCACGCTATATTCCTCGTTTATGATGCAATCTTGATGAAACTTTATCAGACGGTGTATCTTTAAACTATTTAAATCAAGTTCGAATCTCCGTCATCGGCGTGAAAAACGTTGTTGCCACTCTTGAATCCACATGTATAACTCAATCTTAATGGTACTTAGCTCGAATAAGTGTTAAGAGCGTCAAAAACAAAGGTCTTAATACGAAATCTTGGGGAAACGTTGTAACCATTATAACAGCAACACTTATTATTCTTGGTCACATGATTATGATTCTATAGGTCACTGTAATGTCTTATTCGTGTTAAAATCTGGTCAGAATGTTTATATTGACACTCCTTGTATCTAGGCCGTGTTTAAATCCGAGTTACCTGCACAAAACCAAATTCGGCACCAAGTTAAATGTTATAAACATTGTTCCTACTATATAGGCTTCATTTAAAACGAAACCTGGACATAACGTTTATTGTGACAATGGCAAGCCAATATCGAATCTATGTGCAAATAAAAACTAGGCCCCTAGATCAAATATTGGGTGTAACGTTGAAAAAAGCCTAGAGGTTCCAGGTATGGCTAAATCTTGATGAAACTTGACTCAAAGATTAATCTGGATTTAATAGAAAATTAAATTAGCGCCATGGACACCAACATTCGAGGTGACCGTGCAAATGTGTAATACAATGCTGTATGAACTACATGTGTAATATTAAAATAAATTTGCTAATCATGTATAATTGTTAGCATAATGTTTAAGCATGTTTTGAGTGTTGTTCAGTGTTTTTATCAATAATTGATAATGATGTCCGATTGGTTATTTGCACACTATTTATGAACGAAACTGGCATAATTTTGAAATTGTCGTGAATTGGTACCATGAAAGTGCGCATGTGAATATATTTTGACTAGAAAGCTTATATTGTAAATCTATATAGTAATAATGCATGGCCTTCATACAACAGACACAAAAGTGATAAGTTCATGGACGAATAATATGCTTGAAGCTCAGTTATTTCTTAATGTTGTCAGTGTGCCGAATAAATTGGACATTTATTAATAGCGAGCGTTTTTGTTCACTCGATAATTCACTCGCCAATATAGCAAAAGGTCCCGGCTTCTAGTCCCAGACTCAAGGCACTTTTTGAAGGGGTTAAATGTGGGCCTTATTATAAAAATAAAATCAGCTAAAGGCATATTTTAAGCATGATGCAGATAATATGTAATTTTATTTATGGATTATATCGGAGATGACTCAGAAATATTTGATTAACTTTGACCAGTTAGCGTTATAAATAAGACCCAAACGCGCACAAAAAAGACAAATATTGGACCACCCTGTCATACGAATGACAACATCTGTTTGGATCATATTAAAATGTATCAAATACGACTTGTTACGAGTAATTAAAATACATATTTTCACGCCTTTTAGTTTGTGTATAAGTTACTGAACATTTTAACGAAACCAGTGTATAATTATGTACATCTTATGTGCAAATAGTAACTATTCCAAACTTGTACTATCTCAAGTTGTTTATCATCTTTGGTTTTTGAATAAATATCGATACCCTCAAACCTAATCTTGATCCCAATTTTCCATGTTGATTCAGTGCGATTGTGCTTAAAAATCATCAACGCACTGTTTTCAGATAATATATCAGCTGAAACCATCATGAATTTAAGGGGCCTTTTAACGTTTTGGTAAAGTTTTCGTTTTAGTTATGATATTTGTGAGGAAACCATAATACTGAACATTGACCATGCTCTAAAATAGCCTTTATATGCATCTTTTGACGATTTAGAAACCTGAAAATTATAAAGCGTTGCAACGCGAAACGATTTAATAATTTGATGAGTAATGTTGCTGTCGTTATATTTTGTGAAACTACGAGGATCGCTTATATGAAGTATAAAATACACCATTCGTTGCATAATGAAGGATGGCCGAGTGGTTTAATGCGCAGATTTTTTACTCCAGGACTCCAGGGGTCATTGGTTCGAGTCCTGCTGAGGGTTACCTTTTTTCTTGTTTTTAAATTGTAAACTTGATATTTTACTGGAGCTTTGTAGATCCAATGTTTACTTTTATCAATATAAAGCATTTAATGACAAACTTCAAAAAATGCCAAAATCTGTGGAAAGGCCCCTTTAATGTTCGTGTAACATAACATCCAAATCAAGTCGAAACAATGTTTGTACCATATATTTTTACAATGTTTTTTTTAAACATTGTACATTTTTATTCATAGCAGACTATACCCTATCACATAGTAGCGATCCAACAAGAGATGTCAGTGCAATAGTTAAGTTATTTTTTAAGCATGTGTGCATAAATGTTGACTGAATGTTATAATTCAGTTGAATGCTGAAATGTTCACTATCTCGCGTTCAAAGGAAGACACACGATATTTTGTGCGATACACAAAGCGACACACTATATTTTGCGCGATACTCAAAGCGACGCACGAGTTTTTGCGCGATACCCAAAGCGACGAACAATATTTTGCGCGACACACGAAATGACGCGCGATATTTTGCGCGATACACGAAGCGACACGCGAAATTTACCACGATATATCGCCTTTTGGGCTACCTACACAAGGGCGATATTTCGTGGTACATTCTCGCGCGTCGCTTCGTGTTTCGCGCAAATATCGCGAGACAACTCGATACGGATGATATAATTGTAAATTAACCTCAACAGTAGCATCGACAGACATAGTTACTCAGGGAAATGTCACTGGTATCAACAAATGAGCTTGTTGTTTTATTACATTTTTGCATTTGATCGGCCACTAACTACTTTAGCAAGATGGGCCGTAGATATGTCAAAGTTTGTGTGTGTTTATTTGTATCAACTTGCACCTTTGAGGTTGAATGTTATTGATAGGACAACTCTATCAAATATATTATCGTTCTTATAATACAACAACGTGTATATTGTGTCAATAATTATACCGGCTCGTGATGACATGTTCTAAATAAGATCAAATAATTAGCGTTCACGCGGCTTCTTTGACCCCATATCATCATTGTATAATTGCGTGACATTAGTATTGTTAATAATGAATACACGCTGGTATAACAATATGTTATGCGTTTTGATGTCCACACGAAATACCGTTAGATAGTAGAATGTGTCCTTATATAAAAAGAGCATATTTCTGGTGGGCAAATATTTGCTTATTCTATATCAATGTTTAACACGAGCTATCATCATTAGGTGTATTCAATGATCACTTTTTTCAATTGATCACTTTTTTTCATTATATTTTGCACGTTTACAATTGCGTTTTTTTTACATTTTGTTTCATGCTAATATAGTGTCATTAATTATTGCGCGTATGCAGTTTCGCTTCATTCATTTCATTTCACGGAAGAGTTAATCATCTTGTTCACTGACTTAACATATACATCGAAATTTCAAGGCGCATACATGAGCTTTAAATTGTACATGTGGACGCAACGCTACAGGCAATACAACGTTAACAATGCGATACGACAGGCGAGGGACCCAACTTTAAAATGGTATCAGTCTCATCACAATTCGATTATAAAAACAAGCAATTGTCAGATATGTGTGTGATATTGTTATCGATAACGATGTTGATTGAAGTCATGACAATGCAGATGAACGAGGGCGCGTTTAATAAGTTCTAAATTTAGTTGTGCAATTTTTCATAGGGGCCTTTTCACAGATTTTGGCATTTTTTAACTTTTTCATTAAATGCTTTATATCGATAAATGTAAACATTGGATCTTAAAAGCTCCAGTAAAAAATCAAGAATAAAATTAAAAAAAGGAAAAGAACATTGCCCGGACCAGGTTACGAACCAGTGACCCCTGAAGTCCTGCCAGAGTCCTGAAATTAAAACGCTCTAGCCTACTGAGCTATTCCGCGGTGTACATATGCATGATGTATTTTATACGTTATATAAGCCATCTTCGTAGCTTCACAAAATTTAACGACAAAAACAGAACTCTCCAAATTATTCAATCGTTTCGCGTTGCAACGCTTTATAATTTTTAGGTTTTAAAATTGTCAAAAGATGCATATAATGGCTATATTAGACCATGGTAAATGTTCAGTATTACTGTTTCCTTACAAATATCATAACTATAACACAAATTTGCGAATCTGAAACAACTTTTTTCAATTTTGTCAATTTACCAAAGCGTGAAAAGATCCCTTTAAATGTTGTCTCTACACTGCAGATTAACGATAACGCGTGTAACAAGTACGTGGCTCAGTTAGAAGATTACACGCCCCTAGCTACCGCAAGTGGCTTTACACGATTATTTCAAGTTAACAATCATCATAACAATTATTTATAACAAACATTAACTGTCAAGTAATTCATTTAATTTTATAATGGTCGTACACACAATCAACAGTATAGCAAATGCATTTTGCCATTTTTGTATTATAACTGTATGACCTTTACCACAACATGTATAGTGCCATAACATGTTATGTTAACAAAATTTACATATGTTAAAGTTAAATCGCAGGTTATTAACAGTTACAATAAATATTAAGGTCAATTTAAAGTGAATGACGCTTGTTATACATGTACGTCATTGACGTTTCTTAATGAACCTTATGTGTGACAATGGCGTAAGATGCCCGTTTTCCCAAGATAAAATGAATATAAACGGTTGCTAATTGGGTTCCTAATATAAAATTAATTGGAAAAAATGGGGTTACATTTTAAGTAAATCATTATTGGAATATTACCTGCAAGTGTCGAATTAATATAGCGCTAAATTTCATATAATGACTGAAACAAAGCTAAGCATATTTTTATGTTTTTATTCATGAAAGAAAGTTACAAAGAAACATGCACAATATTTCTGTTTTTGTTGTTGAACATACCACTTAATTTTGAAAAAAAACTTGTTTGTTTTTTAGAAATTCTTCGTTACTGTATTTACATAGATAATGTCGTTTTTCTCAGAACATATGGGTGTTTTGTATCCAGTATCTTGATTGAATCATTAATGATCTTTTAAGAAAATATTGGTTTAATTTTGCATAACGCGTTGAAAGTCCTTTTTAAAATACATAGTGTTTATTTTACTTTAATAATAAATTTAGATAGCGGTATATGTATAATGCCAAAAACTTTGTTATTTATAATGTTCGTGTTAACTGAGTTAAAAAAATTAATTAGATGTACGTTGTATGTTTGCCGTGACCTTTTCAAATCAGCAAACTTATTGTTAACTTCTGCTGATTTATTTGTAGAATTCGGAAGATTGGCGCTACAACATGCATATTCTGCAAACAAAAACTGATAAAAAGCTTCGTAGGAAGAACGAAATTGGTTTCGTAAAACTCTAACTGCTAAACTTTTGTGATCGGCTCACGAATTCCGTAAAACATAATTATAATAATTCGGAAGAATGTTTGCAAACACAAACATATTTACGGATAAGGAGACCACTAACTGGTTCAAGGCGTGCATAGCTCTCATTGTAACGAAAGATGGTCTTTCTTCCTTTGTTGAAAGCGAGTTACAAAAGATCCAGACGACCGTTGGTAGAAGTTGCGGAAACTGTTCTATTGAAAAACTGCTGCCATGCCCTACAAATGGTATTTGTAAAAAGAGAAAAGGAAATACATGCATATTTCACCAGTCACAGCAACCCCAGAATTGCAAAAGTTGTGATCAGGTAAAACAAAATATCACATCGTTACATAGATTTAATGGACCTTCTTGGCGTAATACTCAAGCGGAACTATGGGCAACACAGCCGTGGGAAATCGGTAAATGCTTCCTCCCTCCAGACGGTTACAGCGGAGTTTCCTCGGTCCAAGAATCCGACTTCAATGGCGTTATAAGCATAATGCTGAACTGCACACATTTCCAGACATGCCTCTCTTCCTCGTGTCTATCGCCCCCACCACCTGATAAGCAATGTCTGTTAGAAAAGGTAATGCAGAGTTTCGGTATTGATAAGTTTTGACGCGTTATTGCATGTGATTTATAACTCAACAATCTATAAAATTATGTATTTTCCTCTGCAAAACCTTCATTTAAAATATTATAAAGTTTAGTTAACTTTAAACTAAATTAGAAAATATATTATGTAAATGTATTTAAAGTTATTCAACAATGTTCGGTACACATGTTTTCATAGCTTGCATTGTTGTGTGATTCCTTACTGTACTATACCGTAGGTTCGTCAGATAGGTCGAGATATACGTCACACATCCGACTGTAAAGTGTCAGATGCTCATCTACAGAATAATTTTCAAACACTGTCAACGCTACTAGCTGATCCAAAGTGCTTATTGAATGACCCATCGGCAAAAATATCGAAAACAAAACTAGGGGATGTACGTATTCATTTGCCGTTTTCGGAATATGTTTCAGTCGTTCAAACTTATTCTTAATTAAACACATATTTTGAGAACAGTGCACTTACGCGTTTAAAAGATTCCATTTAATTGTTTTACAACATATATTAAGAGTATGCTATAGAAACTATATATTTTCTTAAATGCTACTATAAGGTCTCCATGAATTATGTGATTTTGTTTCAATAAAAAATGTGTAAAATGTGTGCATTAACATATAATCATCGAAATTATTGCAAATAAAATACTAATCATGCATTTAATAAAAAAGAAATGCATAGGAAATCAAATGTCATACAAATCCCTGTTTTATATTGTTAACAAATAATAATCACGGTCCAGAGTACAAACAAATCTTTGACAGTGTATACGCGTAATCTTGATTCAGCAGATATTTTTGATGTTAAATATCATGACGTATGAGCATGCACAAACTGGTTTAAACATCTCTAAAAACATGTCTTCATATCAAACAAAACCAAAAAAACTTTATATGCACGTTTGTGATTGAATATGGAACACGAACACGTTTGGTTATACACCTTATCAAATAAAGACAATAATATAAATGTGTAAGCCTCTTCACTTCCACAAAATAACTAAATGCATTTATATATTTTCAATTTAGTTGCAGAATGATCGTATGTCACTAAGTGAACTGGGGGAGTTGTTGAAGGAGGCCGATCGAACCCTCAAAAATGCTAACGAAGTCGGAGAACGAGTTTCTGAAGCGGCGGAACGTAAACTTGCAGAATGTTTAGAACAACTTGAGGCTTCTTTACAAGCTGGAGAAAAACGCATACAAAGCAGGATAGATGATGGCAAACAACGAATAGAACAAGCGATACAGGATGGGAAACAACACATTGGAGTCAAGATACAAAATGGAGAACGATGCATTGAAAGCAAGATAGATAATGGCAAACAACACATTGAACAAACGATACAGGATGGAGAAAAGCGCATAGAAGCAAAGATACAGGATGAGGAAAACCGCATAATTCAGACAAACAGTGAACAGGCGGAACAAAACTACACACGCAGCGTAGAAGGTTAGTAAACCGTTTACACGGATGTGCGTTTAGTTATTACTTTTGTGTTCGTAATATATTTGAAATAAAAATGTTGGCAACACAATACTCAATACCATGTAGTTCTCTTATCAGCTTCTTGGTTATTGATACCCTGTGAACAAAAAGGAACCATAGAGACGCAGTATCTTAGTTTTGTTTGAGAGCATACAATTCGTTTTAAAACGCGACCGTTGATATTTGCATTCTTATTTTCGTAACTCTATTAGAGAAATAACTTGCCTTATGAGTACCTGTATTCGTATATTCTACCCACGTTAATAATTATCATGTTATCTCTTGCCATATGTTTATCGGAGAATCCATTAAATGAAAGTTTACACTTATCGAGTTTATTATGTATGCTAAAACATTCTTCAAAAACAAACATTGGTAGAAAAGTAGGAATAACAAAAAAAAATGAACGATTAACTATTCTAGTACCTTACACATACATAGTTATAAGCTAAAACTAACATGTTAAACATATATTCCATTATAGCATAAACTCGTTTAGATATTCTACAATGTTTCACTGTTGAGGAAACGCTCAAAACCTATTATGTCCAAAATACTTCAACACATGTACATATCTTCATAATTTATTACCCGTCTGGAATTGCAAAGCAAAGCGCTTCATGCTGTCATTTTGCAATTCCAAATGTCCAATATGGGGATGTAACATCATGTCTGTATTTCAGCAAAAAGCGTAAGAAGCCTTATTTTGTTTTATATTGCAAGTTGGTAACATGCAAAATAGAATTGCAACTGAAACATTTATGTTTGAGTAAACAAACGAACAAAACCACCGACACAAGTTAATACTGCCCTAAGAAAGTCAAACGGCTATTGTATGATTCAATCACTAGTTTAATAACTTTGTAATGATGGGACATAATGTTAAACGAGCAGACGATTAAACAAATAAAGATCATGCGTTTTAAATGAATTTATCTTTAATTAAAACAAGACCCGTGAACGAAAAACTGAAAAGGTACTTGAACGAAAATACGCAGTTAAACACCACATTATTTCGTTCTTAGCTCGACTTTTCGAAGAAAAATGAGAGCTATACTACTTGCCCCGGCGTCGCCGTCGCCGTTAGTAAAAGTTTTATATAAAATCAAAAAACTTTAACACTATCAAAGATAATTAATTCAGACTTAGAATACTTCTTTATGGCAACAAGACAATTGTTTATGTCAAGTTGCATAACTCTGTCAGCATTATTTTTAGAGGTATGCCCCTTTTTGCCATAACTTCTTTATTAAGGATCAGATTTGATTCATACTTTGACAAAACAACGCTTATCTGACAAACCACAATGAACTCCACCTAATTTTTATACAATTCCCCAGGCCCCACCCCAGAATCCCCCCCCCCATTTTTTTTGTGTGTTTTCCTTTTTTATGCCCCCGGTAGCTGTTTTATCAACAGATCTTAGCGTGATCTTACGTAAGATTCGTAGGATTTTGTCGTACGCTGATCGTAAGTACTGCGAACCGTTTTATCAAAGAAATCGCAGCTAAGATGTCTTCAGATTTTTGCTTAAAGCTACGACTGGTTAAGACCACTCTTAGCGTTCGTAAACCTTCGTAAACCTTCGTAAACATGGCGGCCGCACGCGCTTTAGACGTTGGTCAACCAAGAGGGATGACAATGTTTCGAGAAAGAAAGGATTATCGATCTCCATGATGGAGAAATATTGATACGTATTTATGTTTGATAACGTTAAATATATTCGTTATTGATCATTCTCTGCATTAAACGTCCCAGGGAAATGAAATTTGTGATGTTTCGATAATTAATTCGTTAAATAGGTAAGTATTTAGTGATCTTTATTCAATTTCTATCAAAACAGATGTTTTATGGTTTCTTTTGAAGTAAAACAGTTCATTTGTCTTTAAATATTGAATGTTAACGGGTAAACTAAAATTCGGATAGTTCACATTTCGGACGCTGCTATACAAGTTAGTTGTCGACGCAATATCCTGATATGCCTTTTGCGCATATAGTTTTGAAGTTTTTTTCTATCAAATGAATAATAAATAATGCACTGGATTATGTCTGCAATATCTGCCCCAACGATTATAAGTCATAAACTTTGCAATCCTAACATTTAAATATCAAGTTCTGTCAAAATTAGATTTATGAATTGTACAATAATATATACAGTAGCTGAGCAACATAAATCTCACACTGCACGGTGAGATGCAAGGTAGCAAAGTTATATTCTGATCTAGTTACGCTCTTGCCAAATGGCAATGATATTTTAATGACCCTGTATCACACTGTACAATGTCACTTGTCAGTCAGAAGTGGCTTAACTAATAGTGTTAAATCATAAAACATGTGAATTAAATACATGCCCCGACCATTCAACAAAGTTAGTGAAACACATTTCACATATTAAAGTATAGTTTATTTGCAGGTTCATTGAGATTGTGTCAAAATGGCTTGGGTCAACACACACGACGCCTCTGTCTTCGTCCGTGGTTTGAAGGTATGACAATAAATAATGTGCTTTTATGGATATACCATTAGAGGGACTATGGCTAGTATTGGCTAGGAAAAAGTGGAATACTACTGTTATGATGATGCAAATATTTTATTTTTTACATCAATGCATTGCACATAACTAAAATATAATGTGTTTAATGTGCATACCTAATTTTACTTTTAATTTCTTTCAACAACATAAAAGATTCACTTATATATTTCTGTATGTGTATACACACTGTATCAACACATAAAATATGCATATCAATGTTAAATTTATAATTTAAATGAATTTAAGATTGCGTTAAGCTTGCGAGCATCCTATAGCTACCTTCATAAACCGTTTAACCAATGATTGTTCCAACTTAAACTTAGCTTATTATAAATTTGTTATTATACTTTTCTGGAAGAAAACCACAAGGGACACCTACTGGGGGACTCCGGCTATCAACAATAGGTACAACAATGCCCAGTCAAGTGTATTGTGGTTGAGAGGGCTTTTGGACTGCCAAAGAGTAGATTTAGGTACATGTATGTAAACTCACTACATGTATAAACTATATGTTTATTTAGTTCAAAACAGTTAAACACATTCAGATAATCATCATAAGACACCATTTAATAAGCACAAAATAAATCTCCCCACAAAATATTGGATAAAAAGTGTGATGCTTTATGCCTTTAATAATCTTTAGAGCATAATTGTAATCGTCACATCTACATCATAACAATTAAGTAAACGTACACCGTGGGACGCCTTAAGCATTGCACCTGTTCGTCCTCTGTGTCTGTCTGTTTATCTGTGGATGGATTTTGCATAACAGCAACTGCTGAATGACCTTAATGTGTTAATGAATTGTAGCTGTACACAAATGTGTAATTAAATTTGTCTTGTTATTTGTTTTCAAGTTTTGAGCATATATACACAAGTTGTTTGTACTGAAGAAATTTGTCTTTTAATGACTGATGGACTTGTTTGTGTATCTCAATGTTACATGGGGGCATCAGTGAAGGAGACACATGTAGTTAAAAAAACCATTTGATACAGATTTTAAAGTTGCTTTCATATGCATGTGCATGTGTTGATAAAAATGGATGCCGTAGATTATTGCAAATTTTGTTTTATGAATTTATTTCTTTACCCATTTTAGTCTTAAATTTAATTAATATCTGATGTTAATCAATTAAATAAAATGCATAATAATCATAAGTATTGATAATAAATTGGATATTGTAATTAAATCACTAGTAAATATTGATTGTTATTCTCTATCGACAGGTGTCTACATAAAACTGGCGGTTGTTTATTCATGAGACATGATGAGTGATGTCAAGCAGTGGCTGCATGAATGCGCCTGCACAACTTATGCATAGATTAGCAGGTGCCACTGCCTGAACAACTTACTGAGGCACAGGAAGTGGATGAGGTTGTGCACAGTCCACAACAAGACCAAAATGCAGCCTATATGGACAACACATCATGAACTTATTTATGTAGTTGCTGTTTTGTGCTCACCTGTGCACGAAGTGCTATAGGTGAGTCATTGTGGTCTGTCTATGTTCGGCGACATGTGTTAATATTCAATATTTGACTCTTTGTTGATGAAAAATGGTCATTATGTTTCTGCTTATGATTCATAATAATTTAATAAGATTTCTTGTCTATGAGCTGCTGCATTTCAGTCAAGTGTGGTCAACATCTTTGTAAAAGTGTGGATGTTTACAATTTCTGCTGTTCTTTTGTGGATTTTTTTTCATTAAAGACACACTTTTTACAATATTCATTTATGCAATGCGTACGATGATTACATGTTTCCTTTATATTATAACAAAGTGAAAATAGATTTTACTCCTTTATTTAATTATCTTTGTAACATAACAATACAGGGTTTTCTCCAACAACTCTACAACTAGGGAACAATGAAGTGGAACACTATCTGAAAATGAAATACATTTTATGTTAATTAAATTTGTATTTGTAAGACAAGTGATGAAATAAAGGTTAACATTGTAACATATAGAGACGTGGTTTCTGTTTGTTCTTTAAAGAGCATGTACTGTGTATACTGCACATCAGACAAGGTTCTGTTGGAACTAATAGTTTCATAAAAAAAAATCTTGAGAATGAATTGTATCATTTATGTTAAGATGGATTGTTGGTTCATTATAAGACATTCATGATCTACACATCATAAGTTAATCTTTGATTTTCATGGAACTCACATCTTTTTTTTCTTACTTGCTCAAATGACTGGGCCTCACATGCGCCGTTTCGCGGATTTCCTATAATGATTATATTTGAATGAATATGACTCGTAAAATAACAAGTAATCCAATATGTTATTTTAGCTTATGTATACTCGTTAATTTATTATGCTCCCCCAAAAAATTTTGGGGAGAGCATATTGTCGTCGCTTCGTCTGTCCGTCCGTCCATCCGTGTGTCCGTCCGTGTGTCCGTCCGTGCACAATTTTTGTCCGGGCTATTTCTTAGAACTTATGACCGGAATTCAATGAAACTTTATGGGAAGCTTCACTACCAAGAGAAGATGTGCATATTATCAGCGGGTTTTGGTCGGATGATTTTTCACAGAGTTATGGCTTTTTGAAATTTTCCATTAACTGTACATATAGTGCAATTCTTGTCCGGGCTATTTCTCAGCAACTTATGACAGGAATTCAATGAAACTTTATGGGAAGCTTCACGACCAAGAGGAGATGTGCATATTATCAGCGGGTTCTGGTCAGATGATATTTCACAGAGTTATGGCCCTTTGAAATTGTCTATAAAAAAAGTATTGCCCCCCCCCCATCTACTGTGCCCTCAAAACTTTCCTTTTATCTGAATATATAGTGCAATATTGTGACAAAAAAAACTTTGGGGAGCATCACACGTCTCCGACGGTTTCTTGTTTTTAAATAACATGTATTTAATAAATCACCATAATAACTTTATATATGAGTCGTGCTCTGAGAAAATTGGGGGTTAATGCATGTGCGTAAAGTGTCGTCCCAGACTTGCCTGTGCAGTCTGCACAGGCCAATCAGGGACGACACTTTCCGCTTGTATTATATGTTTCGTTTTAAGAAAGACTCTTCTAAGCGAAAATCCAGTTTAGGCAGAAAGTTGTCCCTGATTTGCCTGTGCAGACTGCACATGCTAATCTTGTATGACACTTTATGCACATGCATTAAACTCCCCTTTTCACAGAGCGGGACTCGTATGTAAGTATATGCAATGTTTTTTATTTTGGTATTTTGCGAAATTACTTGTATCTAACGATAAATATTCATTAATAAATATGGACAATCGATCTTTATGAGCTGTCATACATACAAACATATACATTCAATGACAAAGATATTTTAATATTATGCATGTATTACAATGTGAACTGTATCTGTAACCAAGTTACTTCATAAATAACGATATTTATGTCACAGAATTAATTTGTGATTATAATAACTTTGTTAAACCTTATTTATTTTATGTGTTTTGTAACATTGACACACCTACATGAATAAATGTGCTAACTTTATACTGTGTACTTGATTAATTATCTTACCAACTTTTGTTCAACTGATGTGATGGATGAGATCTCATCATTCACACATGGTTGTTGTTGTGCGTCTGAAAAGAAAGTACATAGTGTTCAAATTCAAACATTCCACAGTTGAACGAAAAAAGTGATGAATAAATACCAAATACCTAAATATAAGAAATAATTATGGTAAATATATGTCATAATATGTTAATTTTTTTTACATACATGAACTGGACTGGAATGTGTCAATAGAAAACAGCAAACACACAATACACAACAATGATTATTCCTAACGATTATTCTGTGCAAATTCATTATAAATGTTTTTATGTATAATTATGTGAGATTTCATTAGTTAATATACCTTAACATCCGTCCATTTCTTGATAACTTTGTCTATCTTGGGGCTACACAATCAAATGCTGTTCACTCTGAAATTGAGTGAAAGTTTTCAGGTTTGTGTTTACAATTGAAAATTAATTCTAAAGCTATGTACACTGGGTAATAAAGTAAATTCTATGCCAAAATAAATATACAGTAGGCATCCGTATATACTATCGCGGTGGTGTAGTGGATGAGGTGTCCGCCTAGCGATCGGGAGTTCGTGGGTTCGCTCCCTACTCAAGAAGCATTCTCATTATTTCCTCCATAGTCACCAAGTACTGGTTCTTCCCAGGAAACGGACTAGACAGTGTCCATATCTGCCTATATCGGCCTTCATGTAATAGTCAGCAATTGACTGTAGGAAGTACGAAGTACAAGAAGAAGTACGAAAACAAATATATTGCGAAATAAGCGGAAATGTGTAAGATGAGAATGTTCCTTGAAAAGAGAGATACATTTACTCTAAAAACAAATATAAAAATTAATTGTTTTCTTCAAATGTGGGGCATAGAAATAATGTATTGATTGATACTCGAATACTCTTCTGACAAAAACATTAGATATAAACACACAATAACGATTTGTTATTTTAAAGGCTGACAGTTCCAAACGCGGGAAAATATTATTTTGTTATAACAGTACTTGCAACTAGAATTTAGAAAATAAATACATAAAATAAATGCATAAAACATTTCGATTCTTTGGTGTAAAATGGCGAAATGAATTTAATAAAAACTCAGTATCAATTACGAGACAAATTGACAGACATAAACGCTACAATATTTGAAGACATGAGTCATGATATCCCTACATTTAGTACTTCTATAAGTAAATCATAACTATCATTAACTAATTGCCTCTGTTTACGTTGTCGGCCATGTTGTTTTGCTTTTTTGACATAAACGCGGGAAATCGTGTGAGGTTTTTCGACTTGTTCTCGATTTTCCAGATCGTACGCTTAACTAAAATCTTAGCTGCGACTTGATACTTACGACGGCGTTCATAAAACGGGTATTAGCGGATCGAAAATGAAATCGTAAGTCAAGGATTTAAGATAAGATCCGCTAAGATAAGATCTGTTGATAAAACGGCCTCCAGTTGAACTGTCCGTCAGTCTGTGCGTCCATCCGAAAACTTTAACATTTGCCATAACTTTTGCAATAGTAATGATAGCAACTTGATATTTGGCATGGATGTGTATCTAATGGAGCTGAACATTTTGAGTGGTGGAAGGTCGCCCTTCAAGGTCAAAGGTCAAATATATGGCGTCTGTCCGTGCGTCCAAAAACTTTAACATTGGTCATAACTTTTACAATATTGAAGATAGCAACTTGATATTTGGCATTTATGTGTATCTCATGGAGCTGCACATTTTGAGTGGTGAAAGATCAATGTCATCCTTCAAGGTCAAAGGTCAAATTTGGCAATATAGAAGATATCAATTCAAAATTTGGCATGCATGGGTATCTCATGGAGCTGCTCATTTTGAGTTGTGAAATGTCAAGGTCATCCTTCAAGGTCAAAGGTCAATGTCAAAGGTCTAATTTTGCAATATTGAAGATTGCAACTCAATATTTGGCATACATGCGTATCTCATGGAGCTGCACATTTTGAGTGGTGAAAGGTCAAGGTCATCCTTCAAGGTCAAAGGTCAAAGGTCAAATTTTGCAATATTGAAGACAGCAACTCGATATCTGGCATGCCTGCGTATCTCATGGAGCTGCATATTTTGAGTGGTGAATAATCAATGTCATCCTTCAAGGTCAAAGGTCAAATTTGGCAATATAGAAGATAGCAACTCAAAATTTGGCATGCATGCGTATCTCATTGAGCTGCTCATTTTTAGTTGTGAAATGTCATAGTCATCCTTCAAGGTCAAAGGTATAATTTTGCAATATTGAAGATAGCAACTCAATATTTGGCATGCATGCGTATCTCATGGAGCTGCACATTTTGAGTGGTGAAAGATGAAGGTCATCCTTCAAGGTCAAAGGTCAAATTTTGCAAGATTGAAGATAGCAACTCGATATTTGGCATGCATTTTTATCTCATTGAGCTGCACATGGCTTTAAAGGGGCGCAGTAGAGGGCATTGTTGGTCATTAACACAGCTCTTACAACACTTACAACACTAACCTGACATACCAGAATCTAAAATCCCACCCCCAAATATTAATTTTTTTTCCCTTTTTTTCTTCTTATTTTGGAAATATCATCTAATAAATGACCACACACCCACATTATTCCCCCTCTCCACCCCCCACACACATTTTTTTTATTCCGAAACATGGTAAAAAAACAAGTATTTATTTGTATTATTTTATTTTTGAAAGATCATCCAACCATCACACCTAAGCTATCGCTATCAAACTTGAAATATAATCTTAGTAGTTTGTTTTATGTCTTTACAAACTTCAATAGATTGTGGAAAATATACCTGAACTCAGAATCGTCTATAATTTACCACTTCTTTAAAACAAGCGATCAATATGTTTAATTATGGTCCTCTTCCATTTACGATATGACTATATTACCTTGACCTTATTGAATATGAACAATTTCCCCATTATAGAGCTACTGTCAAGCACTCGAAAAGTCGAGCGCGCTGTCGTCTGACAGCTCTTGTGTAATGAAATAACCAGTACCTATATTTTAATTTAAATTATGAACGGAGAGCCTTTTCCAGTACCACATATTTGATGAAAACAAAATACTATATTCACCAAAAAAAACATTTTCAAGTATTTATAATACAATGTTTACTTTAGTTAGTGATCATACACAGAACATTGGATACTTCAACAACTGAATGATACACACATCTTATATATCAAATAATTGTTTTGTTACACTTCAGAGGTCCGTCCGTATTTAGTTCGCCATTGACGAGGTATTGCACCACACCTAACTTCAATTTTGTGTTAACATATTTTAAGACTTATCATGGTTTCATGTGTATTCTTAACATTATACATTTCATCGCTAATGCTTTTGCGTATTCATAACATAATAAACTCGACACGTCATTAAATACATTGAAATAATACTAAAAGGGGCTGATACACATTATATTATCTCGTTTATCAGGAAACACACAGCACATTCTCCTGAAAATAGGTGTATTGATAAAGTGATTAAGTGGGCCGGCAGGTCTTTCGTTCAGAATTATTATAATTCATTAAGTAACGTTGATAAGACGCTTACGCTAATATTGCACCACATTACACGCATTAAAACTATACTATTGCAGTACATGTATAAACTGTATTATACATGGTTAGGTATTTTGTGCCAAACCCTTAACTATAGGAAAAAGCTGGTTGTAGTTTAAAAGTAAAGTCCCAAAATGAGCTTTAAAGAAACTTTGTTACAAAAAGGGGTTAAACGTTTCGAATTCGTCATTACATGAATTACTAGACATAAACACGCGTCGTATAATACAAAAATCGTGATTTATGTTATATATTACTGCAAACATGCACACAAATTGTTTATGATACGAGCAAATGTTTTTTTAACATCCAAAACCTTGAAGTTCAAGAAATTAAATAACAAATTTGTGGACGGTTTTGCTTTAAAAACTTTTTTATTTTAACGTCTACGGTATTGAAACAAAACACTGACGAGAGCACAAAAAGAAATATAAAAATAAAGTGGTTTAGCGACTGAAAACATCCGCTACTCCTTTGCGAAAAGCAAGAAAACGACGATGTCTTGTAAATAATTTCTAACTAACCTGACTTTTACCCAGTAAGCTCCAGGCTACGCATGCCCCTCCCCCCAACCCCTGAATAATATTGTTCGCCATGGCGTTTGTGCTTTTAAAAAGACAGTTTAGTTAGCACGCATATTCGCGGATTTCACGAAATGTAAATAAATTCAAGGCGTATAATGGAACTCTATTGTCACACGTTACGGTCACAAAGGAAAAACCGCAGAAGGTATGCCACAATACCGAGATAAACCACGGAATCCTTGCAAATTGGTGTTTCAATCCAATTATGTTGACGTAATGAATGCTCTTGTGTCGTCTAAATGTCAGTAACACATGTCTGTCTTGATATTTGTGATTGGTTGGTATTTCGCAGGAATGTAGCCGTTTGCGGGAAAGAAATGTATTTAGCACGGTGATTTTGTAACTCGTCATGGTTAGCATTTGAATACCCAATATCGAGTTGGATTTTATCGACCAGTTGTACAATTATTTATTCAATATCAATTAATATCATCCAATCAGCATGCTTCATATGTACCACGTTACCGTCCAATATATTCCGGTATTGTATCCAAAACGTCTGTAGTTTTGCCATATTGGACAGTAAAATACACGTGCACTAAGCAATTTTATAACGTTAAAAGCCGTTACCGAGAAAAAGTATCTGAATGTACAATAATCGATTCACACAGGCGTCTTGAAAATAGCATAGATGCAATTAAAGCGTCTGTTTACTGGGAAGCGTTTCATGGGTTATCGTGCTGCGAATAACGATTATACATGCACATTGCAGCATTAAAATCGAACAAAAAGCTTACATGTAATTAAGCGATATAGACTCAAATGCATATGAGGCGTTTTAACTGTAAAATAAGTGATATATTTGTGCTCGTCCAAATATATATCCGTATTGTACAGTGAAACGGCTAATGACATATACTTATGTTTATATATTTGGCTTGCTATTCATTACAATGTTGAATACATAATACCCGACTAGATATCGAAACATGGATGCATTTGCGATGATCTTGTTTTTTTTTCCGAATGCTTAGTCCAAAGCTGATATTCGCCTATTTGTATCCTCACTATGCCAGTTAACCTTAGTTTTAACATTATTTTTAAAATGATCATATCGGTGTGTCCGTTATTTTTTTTTAATCGATTCAAAGCTAGGTTTGCTTTTGATTTGATATTCACTTGTTTTTAAATTAAATTCAAATGAATAATAATGATATGTGTTTGTAAAATAGTGTATTGGCAAAACTTACATGCACAGATCGGTTGATAGAAACTAACAGATAATTAAATTATTAAGCATTTTACAGATGGTAATTATTTTTTATGATTTCCAGAAATGCTCGGAGCTTTGATGATACATTACGACAGAACACTTAGTCATTTTCCATCCTCGCCATTAAACGACTGGTTTCATGCACGTTTAGACGATGTTTATATGCCTCCTAACATGCTACTGATGGAAAAAAAGGAAGGATCCTTCAAAAAAACTCAAACACAAATTACGAAATACCAAAATGTGTTAAACCAGCAGACGTTTATTCAAGGTGAGGCCGGATCGGGCAAGTCCTCTTTCCTTGCTAAGTTAGTCATGGATTGGTGTGGTATCGCAAAAACAACGCAAACACGCGAACCGGTGATGATACAAGAAACAAATTATGCTAAATCTGATACTCGAGCGAATAAGTCAACCTTCTTTGATGATTTAACGTCGTTAAAAAGTTACAAGTTTGTATTCTACATAACATTGAGGGATTCGGTTAAGGTGTTTGAAATTTTACAAATGATAAAAGAACAACTAATTGACGAGATATACTCATCTCAGGAAGATCGTGAGAAGGCTTACAGACTAGTGAATGAGATCATGAAACATGAACGTTGCTTGGTCCTACTTGATGGTCTAGATGAGTGGAAAAGTCCTGATGATCGTCACCATCTACCGACATTGGTAGCAATTCATACCCAGTGTGATCTTGTAATAACGACTAGACCTTGGAAATTGGCGGAAGCGAAAATTCCTGACTCAAAGATTGAAACATTACTGCATCTAGAAGGAGTAAATGAACCTTTTGTTGTGAGCCTAAGAATCTTGCGTTGTAGGGAAGATTGCACAAATAGCGAGGATGTGGAAAATAAACACTCTGCATTTGTGTCATATGTTGATAGAAATGATCTTCGTGACTTACTAGCCTCTCCGATGTTGTTGACTTTAATTGTACAAACGTGGGCAGAAGGGACAGAACTTAAGGGCAATAAATGTCAGATATACAGTCTTTTACTCGAAAGTCTTTTTAAAAAAGCTAACAGTGAAGAAGACCATTTTCATAAAACACCTTTCCCCTGCTTAAAAGAGACGCGATACATAAAGCCTAACATCGAACACTTCAATCGTTTGTCTGAAGCGGCATTTCATTTATTGTTTTCAGAAACAAAAGAAAATTCTCTTGTATTTGGCATAGAACAATTAATACAATACAAGTTATACGAACGAAAAGACTTTGTAATGAGAACTGGCATTTTATCAGCTACACGAAAAGCATCTGCATTGAGATCGTCTTCATCATTTTCTTTCGTCCATAAAAGCGTACAAGAATTCCTAGCTGCCTATTATATCGCCTGCAACTGTCATGTCATTGATGAGGTCATTCCCGGATATCTAAAACGACACGACGAATCCTATCGGGATATGCATGAAGTTCTGATATTTTTATGTGGACTCAATATATCAGCAGCGAATGAACTATCGATTTTGATGAATAACGCTGCTTGTGATATAAGTGCAAAGTTGATATACCAATGTGTTAACCTGATATCACAGATTAACAGGTATTAAGTAATAAATATTTAGAGAGATTTCAGACCGAGTTAGACTAGAAAAGCATATATCTGCATTCGCCTAAAACACAATTGTTTCTTTAAAAATATTGTTATCATTATAAAGGTAATATAGAAATGGTCAAGATTAAGGCAACATGTTATGTTTTTTATGTTAACGTTAATAGCCTCTGAGATATTCATTAGCGAATCTTTGTAGACTTCCGGGCCGATGCTGATTTTCTTAATGAGTAGTTCATTTGCGCCATGGCATGAAACGTTATTGTTTGTTTATAAATATTGCTGATGTACGTATCTTGTTTAAGGTTTTATAAAATATTTGAGCCTTAGATTGTTTTGTTCATTTTAACGCGAACAATCACGGAGATATGCATTAGTGAATATTTCTAACATTTCTTGTCAATGAAGAGTTTCGCACTGAAAAGTACACATTGCCCTGAGCGTAACTATTTTAAAACTAACATATCAATTAAGAAGTAAATGAAAAAGCTATAACCGAAAACAAATACTGCGATGCTAGCGTTTCCGATAGCCCATATCGCAAATATCGATTAAATCTTTTAGATTGCGTTTTAAGTTGAGAATGTAAAAGAAATGGCGATTGGAAAACAAAAACAAGTTTTCTCTATAAATGTATCAATATAACCTTCTTTAAAAGAGCACTCGGTACCTATTTATGCGCGAAATTGCAATAAAAACCATACGGGGTAATAGATAATCAACTGTTTATAGATAGCATGACGCTCTATCAAATATTCAAGCCACATTACAGAGTTATGTATGCTGACTCATATGCTTCACGAGAAATTCTCAGGTAACGTTCAAGTCGCCGAACAGTGAAGATCACCGTTTTATCGGTTCCAAGCATGCTTATGAGGGCGGGGTTAATTGGCAACTAATATTTTTAATTGACATCGGTAAACCGGTAGCCGCTTTATTAAACAGTACATTAAAGACGATGCCGGGCGTCCACATCATCATCACACATTTTAACTGTAAACAATTTGTGTAAACATATTGTTAAAGATTTTGACTTATGAAAATTTGATCACAAATGGTGAGCAATAAATGATTAATGGCGAGCAAATTGTGAAAACGATAACCTTTAATAATTTTACGCGGTAGCAAATTGATTCCAGTACATGGATTCGTGTATATTGCCATGTCTATTTATGGAACTCATTTACACCATTTTTTTACAGGCAAGTGATACAATTTGCTGCTTCAAGTCCCTTTGTACGCATTTACAGTGTTTTCAATTCAATGTACGCCATTTTAAACCCGTGTTTTAATAATGGCGCGAAATGTTGCTTTCGTCTTTCAAGTTCCATGCGTGATTGTTGCAAATTACCATGCGCTGTAACTAAAAAAGAAGCTACGCGAATATCAATACATGTAATATTTTATAATGAATATTTTTAATTGGAATAATGCATATAATGGAAAAGTATTGACCATTGAAACCAGAGAAAAACGTACGTCAAAGTACGATTAATACATTGCAAAAGATGTATTTTAAAGAGTCAAGAAGCAGCAGACTACGTATTTTGACAAGTGCGTTGGTACAAAAGTATAGACAATCCCAGTATCGATTAATTGACCGTATTAATTACCCGCGGCCATTACGGTACTGAAGAATCTGGTAGACTACAGCGTTCAAAGATCTAAACAATACCAAAACTTTGAGACATTTATGAATTATATTTCACATCGTTAAAAAATAAAAGTTAGATTTCTAGCATGTGTGTCTCTAAAACAATGTTCAGTGACAACATGTTTAAGGCCGAAATAGCTGTGTGTTTTATATACTCCTTTCAGTAATGCTTTTGCTTAAAACACAGTTATATCTTTTTTGAATGTCATTATTCGCCTTTAAGATTGAAGGTTATATCATCATCTAAAGTCGACAGTAAACTTTGTGATTTTTAGCGTTAATAGCTCCGGGGATATTATTTAGCGGAACTTTTGAAAGATTTTATTTCCGAGTTACATGATTTTATTGAAAATCTGCCTCTGTTCAAAATTTCTGTATACAAACTAAATCAGGAGATACTCATTAAGAATATTGATTAGATTCAAGACCGATGCAAACTTTTTTCATGAATAATGCATATCTATTGTTCTAAACATGTATTATTTCGTTACGAATATTTTTTATTTAAATCTAATTTTATAGGTAATGCAAAAAACTATGGCCAGAATAAAGTTTGTGATTTTAGCTAAAATTGGTCCGGAATTATTTATAAGCGGACTCAGTACTAATTTGGGTAGATGCTCACTTTTTTATTAAAAAGCATCTGGTTAAGACTAAAACTTTATTTTTTATATTAATATTATTATTTAATATTTGCTTCCAAGCTTGAACACAATATCTAGCCGGAAATGCATTTTGTGAATTTTGTTATTTTACATGAACGGGTACAGGATATATTACCAGTAATTGGCGCAAAGATCTATTAATACAGACGTTACCTAGATCTTTCTAGATCTTTATTTAGCGAAAATGTGTAAGATGTCAAAACATGGAAGTTTTTTTTTCTTGACAAGTACATATCTGTTGTTGTGTTATTCTCACTGTTAACTTTACTGATTTCTTGCTTTATTATATTTTATTTATAAAATATAATGTTACTATTAAAGTGTTCAACATGACGCATATGAAACCTTAAGTTCATTTAAATAGTAACAATAAAGTTCTATACATTCCAATAACGTATTAATTTCTTAATTAAATTTTCATTTTAGAGTTTAGATTTAAAACAAACAGTTAAAACTCGAACATAAGAAGTGAATTTTTTCTTTGTTAATTACGGATTGTCAAATTTAAGCAAGATAAATGGTCTTGAAAAATTATCTTCGATCGAGGCACAAAAATCATTCCCTCAGTGGGAGACGATGTCCTAGGGTCAATTAAAAGTGTTAATTGGTATGTCTGTGACACCATATTCTACACATGTGTAGATACCGTTATTAAGATAACGTACCATGCGTCACCTTCAAATTACATGTTAAATGACAATCAAGGCCTTATTCATGCTGAGTTATATGACTCTTAAAAATGCAGATGGACCTTGTTTCTCTTAATCACCAAATAACTGATAAAATCATATTTATTTAAAGAAAAACGAACTATTATACGATGATCAGATCGATAAAAGAAACTATTTAATTCTTCAAATATATTTAATATAATCGCTTCACTTCCTGTAATTGTTCAGGTACCTATACAAATATAAAGGTAGCAATACCGTTATTCAGTACCGTCATGGCGGCGCATGCGATTATTCGGGGGCGATAATTCGGGAGTTATCGATTTCTAGGATTGTCTATTTGTGAGGCTAGGGATGGCGTTGTGGGATTACCCTATTGTCTATACATGTGGTTTGTTTGATATTACAATATTCGTTGATACAAATAGCGTATCCGGTCGATATTAGACTGTACCCAAGTTGTATTCCCGCCCAAAATCCGATGTCGTAAAAGGCGCTACTGATTACCGTAAAACGGTATTGTTTATCTTAAACAAACTTCATTAAAAAAACTGCTTTAACTTAAACATGCTTTTTGAGTATGAGTTTCGATAATATGTAAAGGCCATTTAACAGAAATTTGACATAAATGTGAACATGATTAATTAAAAAAATAGCCGACAACAACCGATTAAGCGTTAAAATTCCTGGTACGTTTTAGTATATTTACCGTGCCGGGGTACATGTAAGTATACTTAACAGTACCAGGGTAAATGTAAGTAGTAGCCCAGCCGACAATGACCAATCGAGGAATACTATATAGCATGCAGTCGTTTACATTCCATTTTGTTATATTGACCGATACATTCCAGTACTGTCTTTTGCCAAGCTGTGTTTTAGCAGCTTTTTTATGAACTGTACTAAAACAATGTATATTCAGGCATGTTCAATTGAAAGTGGTCTTATATAGGTTGCTGCTCGCTGGCTAACGTTTGACCATACATGGTTCCACGAGATCGAAAAATGACGATTAATTATGTACTATAAGAACATCTAAGAGCCGTAGACTATTAGAGGATTCTTTTATGTCGGCCTAGCAAACTAGCGCTGGTGTTGTTTGTGTTATTCATAATGCATTTATTATCTTTATTGACGCTACACATTTATTATAATAAACAATAATTGGTCATAGGGCTGTACATTAGAAATATGTATTAATATAATTATTAACGACAAAGTATATTTATTATAATGAAATTGTGAGGACTGATTAATGCAATGCGTACAGTACATGTATGTCACACAATTTGATTGTACGTATTATTTTCGATATTCTATCAAATGAACACTCACACACACACATGATACGAGTTAAAAGAATTATTCAATTAAAAACTTATCTGATTGTTGACTAATATAGCGATTTGGAATCGTAGGGAACGGGCGCAAATATATCCTCATGTGAGATACGTCTATACTGTACTAAAAACTGTATAACCGTAGTGTATTATTTGTAAAATGATTTGATATATAAGTTTTCAGTAAGTTTAGTGTATATATATATATATATATATATATATATATATATATATATATATTTATTTTTTTGCAGATTCTACCAGTTTACCTGCATTGGAATTTCCAACCAGGATTGTTTTCAATAGTTCAGACTCTTCTCCAATGCTGCCCTCTGTAGTACACATTCGATTGGAAAATGTCACAGTGAGTTCTACTTGGCTGCGCAAACTATTCAATGAACATTTCAAACTCGAGCATGAGATGACATGTGAGCTGAAAGAATGTCGTATGGTAGGAGACAAACTATTTCAATGTTTTACGGCATCAATGACGATAGGAGTAAACAATACTTTTGAAATATTCACCATTTCAAAAGAAAGTCCAGGTCTGTGGGAAACTCTGCGTGGTCTCAATATAAACACTCTAAGCCTGGGTATGGGTGATTGGGATTTGAAAGTGAAATATGCATCATCTTTTTCACAAGCTCTGACATCGCTAAAAAATCTAGAAACGCTACGTATTAGCGTAGAAGCCATCACTCCTGATCTTTGGTCGGCTCTGTACAGTTTAGATATCAAGCTTGTGGCTCTGAGTCTGTATGATCATTTGGATGGTCTGATATTGAGTCATGTAGGTATGTTGTCGCAGCCTTCCTTCTCTGTATCACAGATCGACTTGATTTATATTGACGTGAATTCGAAGCCCGATCTGTTGACGGCTCTGCACGGTCTAAATATCAAGGGTCTTAGTCTTTGTGGTAGTGGGGAGAGTTTAGACCGCAATCAGGTATTGCTTTTGGTTACTTTGCTAACGTCACTCGAACAACTTGAATACCTCTGTATATACGTGAACAATGACAGTCTAGGTCTGTGGTTTGCTCTGAAATTTCTGAATATAAAGATTCTGGATATTAGTTTTCGATGCGAAGGTTTTAAAGTTAATCATGCAGCGTATTTGGCAACGTTGCTACCGTCGCTCAAAAACCTTGAGACTATACAGTTTCATGTAACAGATGATATGTCTGTTTTATTGGAGGTTCTTTATGGTCTAAAAATCAAGAGTCTGAAATGTTATGAGAGGCAATACCCAGGCCTGTTAGAAATTGACTTGACGTATTATAGTTCAGGTCTGTTGGAGGCTCATAACAGTCTGAATGTCAGGAGTCTCTGCCTTCAATTGTATTGGGATGATTCAACAGCAATGAACATGACTCAAAAATCATCCATGTATATTTAAATTTCATCTCATACAGAGCTTGAAACACTTAGTATTCAAATACCCGAAGACAGTACCGTTTTTTTTGAGGCTCTTCGATGTCTCAATGTCAAGACTCTTCATCTGACAGCTTCGAATTTCAGTCCGATTTTACCTTCTTTAATGTCGCTCACACAGCTGGAAACTCTCAGTATTGAATTGTCTACAAGTTGTGATTGTATTATGGGATGCGAATGCAACCATTCTCTAACATCGCTTAAATGCCTGAAAGTCTTAAATATGTATATAACTCAATATTTGAAAATACTGTTACCTCAGTGTTTAAAGGATGTAACTATCTATTATAAAGGACTGACTCCTTTGGAACTGCGCGACCTGATACAAACACTTGCTTCATGTTGTCGGGCAGTTGATATGAAGCTGGAATTCGGATGTATACCAGCTGATACTGGTTGTACATGGTCATTTGGATACAAATGTCAAATCCCACCGGAAGATTACATTCCTATCCAACATGAAATGAATGCTCTGCAAAATGTTAAAATAAGAAGATTCCGAATATGGAATCGATCATCAGTTTTATCTAGAAATTGGTCAACATGTTACATTGGCAATATTGCTAGCGAAGATCATATTGACGATAGCGATGATGATGAGAGATATAAAAAATTCATTAACAATCTGGATTCTGAGGTGGTCAATCGAATTTCAATACGGCTTCAAATAGTTACAAGTATCGATCTCATTAATAAATGATTTTGTATGTTACAGTGTACTAATTATTAGTATTATCGGTTACTTTGCTGCTTGTAAATAAAACATGTTATTGAATTCTTGGGCAAGACATTAATTTAACATTATTTCCACAAAGATCTGTAACCTCAAATAATGTGTTGCAAACCTCTGAATATCATACAAGGGTATAGTTTTTCATGTCGTAAACATACATAACAGTGTTAATAAACATAAAAAGATGAGGTCGAACGTGAGTATACGACGAAGACAGATAGTTTTTGCTTCTATATTATATTTTACGCGTTTATGTTGAACTGAACCGCCTTTGATGCGTATCATGTTTTGTTTTTATGTGGCAGTTCTAATAGACTAGTGTGTGATCATTCTTGTAACGTATGATATCATTTTTTAAAGAATACACATTTTATATTCTTAGTATGTTGCTATTGGTGCTTGATTGGATTTTATTTCTCGATGAGTTAAGGAAAATATATGATTTTCGTACTCTTTATACGACCCCGATTGAAATAAATATTTTATCATAAACAAAAAACATCACATGCTGTTTTTGTTTAATAATTTGGTACAGTAAATAACAAAACATATCTCACGATTTGCGCAAACCTCAAGCGTTTTGTATTATGTCAGCATAATGACCACGAAAATGAGTAAACCAATGTGTTTACATTAAAATGGTGGAAGTAAGATCTTTATTATGTACGCCATTGAAAATTTATGATATTGCGTGTTCTTCTCTGTCATGATTGGTTTTATAAACACATGTTCCATAATATTTTTACCGCATTGACACTTGTCTAGAAAAGTAACTGACACTTGTCAACGATTTTGTTCATGATATTAATTGCGATTGTCTTATATTTTCAGTAGAACACAACGTTAGAATTTTTTTCACTGAGATTTAATTTTACTTCATCAACACTAGTAACTTATAAAAAAACGATTAATACAAGTCTCAACAACGAAAGTGGGTTTTATTTTATTGTAAAATAATAATATTGCACTACTGAATAATGGCGATAACAATGGCATTGGTGGTGGTGTTGATTATACTAATACCATTTTCGATGATGGTGAAGATGATGATGAATATGAATATGATGATGAATATGATGATGAATATGATGATGATGATGATGATGATGATGATTATGCTGATGATTATGATGCTGCTGATGATGACGGCGAAGATGATGATGATGATTCTGCTGCTGCTGCTGCTGATGATGATAAAGCAAAATAGAAAGAACATTATGAATGTATCGATAGTGCACCTGATGACGACGATGTCGATGATTATGATGCAGCTGTTATGGCCTATCAAAATGGCTATCAATTCGAGAAGGATGACGAACAAGTTAAGCAGACGGGCCAATTTTGAACATATTTGAGTGAATACACGGCTCAAATTTAAGACACATCAGTGTTTAAGTATGTATTCTCCAATACATAATCTACCTTACGAATAAGTTTCTATTATTATCAGACATCTTATGTAGTATTAATAAAACACGAGACGATTTTAAGTTAAGATTGTAGATTTAGCATGTTTATGTTTCAAAAGTGTTTCGGAGTGTTACATGTTCAATAGCTTGTTTACTTGTAATAATTGCACGAATCATCTCCTTATGGTACATGTACAACCAAAGGTCATGAAAGCGAGTAACAGTTAATAGATCAGTGAAGTATATCAAGGTTTTGAAATATCATGATTAACTAAAATGTGTGTTATAATAAATGTAGATGCATTTTAAATGTTTAAAAGCAAATAATTAAATCCATACAAGATGCACAAACGTTAAATAACAATGTCCGTAAATACAAATACATGGCGTGAAATGTTCATAAAAAACGATTCAGTTATCAAATGAAACACATGTGTTTATAAGAAGTGATTAAAAGATGTAATAGTATGATTTTGTTTTAAATTGTTTATGCATTCATACAAAACACATGTTGATGACACGGACGCCGACATGCATCAATATCACACATGCAGATCAAAGCTATGTCTCGTAAAATCTGTTTCAAAAGTCTTATCAACATAGGCAATTCCACGATAGTAAAGGTCACGTACTCGTAACACATGTAAAAGCAGAGTTCTATATCAGCAAAGTAAATGTTTGAGTTTACGACAAGCATGTGATAGTTCAAAGTACGACAAATCGCTTGTGTTGGATATTGGATTCTCAAAATGGTCGTTGTCCGCTTTAATGATATATCAATGGCTCGAAGTAAATTTGATCACGCTTCGTATTTCACGGAACGTGACTAAATCCGCTTCTTGGATGTAAGTGTTTTCTCAAATAACGTATTTGTACATGGTCCAGAATAACTCGATTGAGGAAATTGTGATGCTCAAGCATGGTCACTGTTCGTTAAAACAGTCGATACCAAGCTTATCTGGATTGATTGCTTCGAGCAAGTTATGCATTTGGATGACGCGTATCTATTGTATCTGGATAGTTGCTAGTGTACTCTAAAATAATAATTTAGTCCGTAGTCCGAGACCTTTTGACACCGAAACATTTGCTTTGTACATTTGCTTTGTACATTATCAGTGTATAAACATTTAAGTATAAAGTATTAGTTTATATGGGGGAATGGTCACGCGCACGTGAGGCATTTAGACGGCAAGTACCTTTCAGCTAGGCAGGTTTTTGTGTGAGCTAAAAGCACGTATTTGACTTTGTAGAGACGTTTGCATATATGCACGTAATAGTCCATCGGTGGGACGAATTTCGATCTGAACAAGGAAAACTACATGAAAAATAACAACGATGTGCGTTAACAATGTCACGATTTATCAGCAATACTTAAATCGGTTCCAGGTATAACTGGTTTCAGTCTCTTCCTTTAATGAAGTCGTATAACTCCTATTAAGTTGCTGATGTTTTATTAAATATAGATCATGTTGTGCTTTGTTTATATCTTATTTTAACTCAAAACTAAATATTGTATCATTTTTAACTAAGGCCAGATTTTTTTATTAAATGATTTCGGATTTTTTTTCTAAGGGTGTCGGGTAGGTGGATGGAAAAAAAAGATGGGTGACCAAATATGCACTCATTTTAAAAATGTTATGGTAAGAAGTTCTTTTTAATAAGCAACAATACTGCTTGTTTTCAAACATGTTGCTGTGCAACATGATCATTATCAGACTGTAGGTCTTGATGTGCAGTTTTTAAATTAGTTTGAATTTTAAAAATATCTTAACTGGTTCAAAAGGTATGCAATTTTGTCTCTTGTCCATAATAAACTTGTTGGTGATTTTTTTGCTGAGCATTTTGGTCATAGTACCTGTGTGTTTTGCGGACTTCGTGCGTAGAACTGGCCCAAAAAAAGTTATCGCCACTTTATCGCGGTGTTAAAACAGCAGGTTATTCCAACTTTATTAATAAGGACAATCATTTAAGGAACATTACAACATTGATGAATAAAGGCATTGGCTATATTTTTATTACTTTTAGAAGTATGTTAATACATAAATAACAATAAGTACCTTCATGATTAAGTCTTAATAAGCTTTATTTTTATATAAATAAGATTGTTTTCCACTTGATAAACCAGATAACCGACATTATCTAATAACGTTTACAATAATGTAACAGTATTCTGAATAAATGTTTCAGAATTATTTATAACAACCTATAATCACAAAAATAGACATCATCTGAAAGGAAAAATAAATCCGACATCAGAAAATAAAGCATCTCAATTCAAATTGTTAAACAGTTACATTTGGTCTTTTGGACTTGATATACATCAACTTCTGTTTAGTATCAAATTTTCCAAATTCTAAAACAACACCTATTGTAAAAAGGTTTTCTGTTAGCTGTGGTGGTCGATTTCCAGGTTTAATTAAATGAATATTTTTCACATCTATTTCTTGACAGAAAGACCCAGGATAATTGCCACCATACATTCTTGTTGTCTGAAATAACACAAAACATATTTTTACAAACTACATACAACAAATCAACAAATAAATATCACTATCTTTGTATGTCCGAATTTTAACATATCCGAAATATAGTACATCGAGGGAAAGACCTACTTTTGATTTCAGAAATAGTTGGTATCTTAGCTAAAATATATTGTTCCCAGAACATTTTATATGGAACTGTTAAACATAAATGCTCGTAAGTGCCTGTTGAAACAAGTTAACATGTGTTTATGTCATAGTATTGATTAAAGAAATAGCGTCCCTAATAATCGTTATAATTATTGATTTTCGTGCAAGTTTATCCCAGGATAACATAATTGATAGTTCAATGTCATAAAGGAGCCGTTAATCCGATAATGACCCCCATAAACTTGACTATTTCATTAGGGCATTAATGAGTTGAAATCGTTTTAAAAAATGTTGATTTTGCAATTTTTGAACTTTTGTTACGAACCAGTTCTGAACAAAACCGAAGTTTTGTACCCATTTCGTACCCATTGAAAATAACGAAAAAACACATATTATATGTACAAATTCTTAACTACAACTGCATTAAACAACACATACCATTTTATTCTCTAAAATATGACCGTATTTATGCGTAAAATATGGAAGATTTAAAGTTGATAGGGTTAAATGGGTTACGCTTTTCGAGAACCTGTTAAATTAAAATCGTTCTTTTCTTATTGCTTTCATAGTAATTTTTAGTCATTTGAAATTTATCAATTTTATAAAATTGTAAAGAAATAATAAAATATTTACTTACAAATCGATTCCATTCAGGATTTCATTTGACGGTTGCATCATAATTGAGAAATTAGCAGACTTTGATGATGACAGCATTGTACATAGCGTTTTTGAACAAACAATGATGGCGTAGCTTTTGGTACATTTCAGCACATGAACATGATGAAGGATGTTCATGTATTAATGTGGTTAATTAAAACTGGGTTTATTATGATGATTTATAACTCATTTGAACTTTTTCTAAAACCCGGTAAGGGTTTCGTGTTTAAAAGCCACATGTTGGCATCCGCCAAAAAAATCGAGACTTTTTTTAAATTTCGTTAAAAATTGGAATCGGCGGGTCCGAAAATCGTTTCATTTAAAAATTCGGGCCTAAAACGTTTGTACACACGTTTGCAAATTATAAAAAAACGAGTGTTTATTCTTTTAAAAATTGACATTAGAAATGCTCCATGACTTAGATTGATCTAACATGATCGGATTTAAATGGAATTCAATAAAGAAAAAAACGACATTCTTATTGTAATCTTTAAAATCATAAAAGGGTCATCAGAATTAAAGAAATATTATAACACATTAATAATATTTATTGTCATCGATGTTTTTCTGAAGGAATACAAACTAATTGAGTTGCAGTGAGTAATAAACGATCATTGTTTTCAATAAAATGCATTTGAATAACATGAACGTTTATTCAAAAATTGGAAGAAAATGTACAAATATGAAGAATGCTATCAAGTAAGAACACGTTTTAGAAAAATTGTATATAAGTCGTTGTTAATCAGTTAATAAACACCGATAGGGCGTTTGATGCACTGGTAATTAACCAGAAAGCTATAATACCACACAACAGCACGAACAGATGTCAAAACACTTCTTCATAAAGATAACGAGTTACTTATGTTTAGCATGACTTTTGTTCTAAGTGATTGCATAATTTAAATAAGACATATATTTTGCTATAGTGCATTCCGATTAAGGACTTTTTTCTGCTTTATATATGAGTAGTGTAATACAATCTCCGTTTATAAGAAATACAGCATGTGTATTTTACAAATTTGTACAGTTACTCTTAATTAATTTTGCATGTTTCATACCAATTTTATTAATTACAACATTTTGAAAGACAGTATATTTTAATAACAGGCGTTATATCTACTCGGTAAAAGGAAAAAAATATTTTCACGCGAGTCATCACTTACCACTGAGTAAATATGTAACAATTATCTAGTAATTATATTTAATCAAGTGGCCAATAGCAAATACCATTCAATCTCTAATTTGCCAAGATTGTTTGAATTCAGATAATGATATTGAGTAGCTTGGACATCTGACTGATATTAATTCAACGTCAGAGAGATATTTTTATCAATGGTAAGGAAACCTAAATGTCCGGCACGAAGTCGTGTCAGACCTAGTTTAGGTCTAAAGGTTCACGTTTGTGTATCATGGTAAATCATATTTACAGAACTTAACGCTCTTTAACATCTATGTACATACATACAGTTTAAACATCCATCAGAGGTTTATTTTATTTTTCATAAAGAGAAAATAAAAAGTCATATTCCCTGTTTTTGTCACATAATTGCACAAAAAACATGTTCAAGTGTCGTCAACGAAAAAAAAGAATATTCATATTACTATTTCTATTGAAAATACTTGTAGAGAAAATTGGAATATTAAAACACACACTATGTGTTAATTGTGTTATGCTATCGGGCATTGCGTGAGACATTATTGATGCTCAAACAATTGTAAATTCGAACATGATTAGACAAAAAAGCATGTATTAAAAATCAACCGTTAAAATTATATGTTTAAATTCTTATGTTGGATCAATTAAAATCAACTGGTCATACATCCCTTCGGTCCAGTTAAGATTAAAAAAATGAAAGTTCATAATATTTATTACACTATGATATTCCGATCAAATAATTATTAAAATATGTTGTGAATCGCGCACACTTTGTTAAAGGACTGTACCGTTGTTCTATGATTATCTGAGAAAGTATAAGGAGAGTCACATCACTTTCCCAATATCGATCCTTAACGATATTGACATTAAACGACCAAATATATTTTATATCTTATACGATCAATATTTACACAAAAATACTCTTTAACAGACGCCTTGACATAATAATTCTAAGTCATCGTTACAGTCCGATAGTCGCATTAACTCTATATATGGCGATATCGTGCGTCATACTGCTGAAGTAAAGTATCATAATTATGCGCATGTTACGCAAATATCTTTGACGTGCAACTGAGAACATCTGCTGGACCCGTCATCATATGAGGCCAGAGTACAGCAGCAACAAAGATGTAAAATTTGCAATTAATAAAATACAAACGTACTTTGATTTACGTTAACATTGCTTGACAGGTACGCATATTTCTAGTTCAAGACCGGTTTCGGTTGTATCTGGTTATACATGTGCGCGAATCCCTTATGATAAAGATGCGTGCGTTTTTAAGCTGAGAAATTGCTACCAGTCGCTGTGTGCCAACATAAATAAACAAACTGAAAACTAGAGGAAACAACAGGCTCTGCATTTAATCGTCAGTCGATGGAACATCTGTGAATAGTGGAGTTAAGTTAATACACCGTCTTTCATAAAAATATTACTTATGATTACCTAGTTGATTTTAAACTAGATTTAGACAAACATATAAAACTGTTAAATCATGTAAATAAATGTAATATAAAACTTACAATATTAACTCATACTGCATGTTTTATGTCTGCAGTTCAGTATCAAACGACTGTCAGTTAACCCGGAGAAGCACCATCTATAAAACGTGGACTCTAGCGTCAGTTTCGGTTTGGCCGACAACGAGTTTACGAAAGACGAATCGTACTGATTTCCGCTTAGACTAACCGCAAATGGCATTACCAAAAATGGTATGCATTCGTACAACTGTCCTTTTTTTAAATTCATCTGAATTATACCTTGGTCTCTTTTTATTTACACGTTTAACTTCTACCATCATAAACGAGTTGGAAGTAATCTCTCAATTATCTTCCAACAAATGAAACATATCAAAAAGACGTGCGGTAGGCGTTGTACATTCTTATGTTGTACTTTCTCTACATATGAATTGACATTGTTTGAATCTGCTCAGAAACCAACGGTCAGTTGATCGTCGATTATGACATCAAAGGCTGTTTGACAAACACCCAGGTAATAACAACAAATTATATGTTACTTGGGTTTATGTTTATGCATGTTATCGACAAAGAACATGCAGATACAAAAACTGATTATAACATATTTTGAGAGAGTATATTAACTATATCCATATTACTTATGTATCAAATAAACAGGTTGGCCGAATCGCCATTACATTATAATATATAGCTTACTTAAGTATACTATTTATTTAGATGCTGTTTGATCGCGGTATGCATACATTATGAATATATAGTATATCATACATATTCATGATGTATGATAGTGTGCAAAATGATTGTTCTTTAGACGAACGGGAGCTAGATTGCTTACAAAAACATATTGGTATATGCATACCATTACCCGAACCACAATTACATCATATAAAGCTTCCAGTGGACGCTAGACGAAAGCTGTCACATTCAGTGGAACGAATTAGATCGCAGTTATGTGACTTACAACCAACCAGCAGGCGATGCAAATTTCTTAACGAATCCAACCACATCAATCCTTACGCAGTTTTCTTCGATCCTCATTTTCAATAGGTTAGTTTCTATATAGAAATAACATCGAGTACGCATACACAAACGAAATCGATATGGATTTTTTTATCTATCATTCTCTTTTGAGATAGTGTGCTCGCAATTGTTTAAGTATATTGAATGCAAGCGTTTTAAATCTAAACCTTTTTTTTTATTATTTTTGAACTTCCTTTCTGTCATACGTTTTCTTCATAACATTCTATTTGAATGACTAAGACAATGAAATCTTTTTTAACTATCATTTTAGGAAATATTTGGAAATCTACTAAAGGCGCAAACGTGTTCGTCAAGACTTGTGTCCAAAATGCTTATTGGACGTTGAAGATGAAGCTGCATTCGTGTAATGCAGAACCAAACCAAAGCGGTCATGATGCCACGTATTACCTAATATATAACGGGTATCGATTAATCTCTCATTGACATTTGATTAATCGTATAATTATTTGCTTAAGTAGTGCACTGTTCAATAGTGTGTGAACGAATATGTAGATATTCATTAACGATATAATTTTTACACAATAAAACACTTTTTACATTACTATGGTTTATATGTTTAAAGTGCAAACATTTGCAGTGTGTTGACGGTATAATATTTATTCTAATATTTTCTTTACGCATATTTAATGATCAATAAATGCATATTAACTATAGGCTCACGTTTAATTGAAGTTTGTGTAAACGCGCTAGGATGTGGGTCGGCTTGAGTATATAGACATGCAGATAGAGTATATGTTATGTTACCAAGTATCCATAGTGATTATTACCATGACACTGATAGAACATCATCATTATTAAATTCGTTTTGTAACCTTTTATCCGTATTATAAACGTAATAAACCTTTATTCGAACGTTGGACATGCGTCGTCAAAATTTATTGTATTAACACTCTAGAGACCACATTAATAGCCCAATATTCATGAAGCGTGGTCTGAACATTTATCCCAATAATATCTTGAACGAGTTAACACATATTCTGGCCAAGGTTTATGCAGAATTGATAATACACGTGGCTTCTAGAATGTTAACATGGTTGTACTATAGCCATATAAGGAAAAAACTGCCGCGCCCCTCTTGTGGTTATGTTTTTTTAATTGACAGGAGCAATTTTAAACTAGGCTCAAATATAGTTAGAACACACGTTCTAACCAAGTTTCATGAAGATTGGACTCAAACGTAGTTTATTGAGTGTTAGGAAAATATTACTTCATCCATATAAACGTACTACCCCGGACTTTGCCGGCCATGTTTTGAACGGACCTGAACTATTTTCCAACCCAGTAGCGATATCATTTAAATCATTGTTCTGACAACGCCTCATGAAGATTCGACCATAAATGTGACTTATTGAGTGTTAAAAAGCGTTTTCTTTAATTTGATATAGTGAAATAGCTGTCGCCATGTTATTTGAAAATCATATTATTTATGTTCAAATCTTGAGGCAAGCAAGCCGTATTTGTGAACTACTGTATTGACGTTGATGGTATGAACATGCGATACCACGATTGATGTAAGTGAAAATGTTAAATTAAGTTAAATTAACATCCTTGAATGCATGGTCAAGTTATCAAGTAGGTAAACCCTATTTTTTTACAATAGTTTTAACTTTTACCTTTGGTCGCAAAGTGTAACGTTGACCTTAAGGTAGCAATTTTGTTATTGCGCATGACATATCGTCTTAGGGGTGAACACATGTGTTAAGTAACTTAAGTTATATAAAATAGTTAAACAGATATTACGCAATAGAGCGGAATAGGACCTTTTTTGACAATATATATTCTGACATTTTCCTTTCATATGTTTACGTCGAACTTGGATGTAGCTGCTTGCGACAAAACATTAGGTAAAGGTGAACTTATGGTGAGTTATTTCAAAATCCGTATTTTGATTGGGAAGTTACACTCTGGACATATCTCGTACAGACGGCCGGTCGGAGATACGTGCGGGACAAAAATATTCCAAAATACACCATTTCTACTGGGACTTTTGCATATAAACGAAAGATCCATTTGACAAACCATTTATAAACTCAGAAGTATTGATAGATCACTACATAAGCCTCAATCGAATGGTAATATATTATATTTATATTGTCTTTCGCAGGGAAGTTCTACGTTCCCCTTTTGCTTGATCTCAGATTGTAAATATAACTTCAAGTTTTATTTGAACTAAACTATTTCAAATAATTCCCAATTATGTAATTTAAGCAAAGGACAATGAATGGCAGTATAAAACCAGCATAACAATTAGGTGGTCTCGTGAGTCAAAGCATTTGGAGCAGTAGGTAGATTATGAAAAGCTTACAATGTATATGGTATTTAACCGTGTCAGTAACGTAAGTAACATCGAGTAAAGCTATGTTTTTTCCACTAAATACGGTGACCGTTATTTTTGGTGCCGACCCTTAACTTATATTTTTGTATATTCTATGTTGAGATTTCAGTTTTATTTACCTAAAATCGATCATATTAGCTTAAGTTAAATTTTATATAAAACGGCAGATAAACTCACCCTCTATCGCATTAGCATTGGATCCGTTTGAACTGATTTCATTCTTAGATTTTTTTAAAGAGATACACTAATAATATCGCAATGGACCCAAATAATTTACCATATGACGATTGCTAATGAAGTATGTTTACGATTTCATCAATGAAAATTTATAAATGTCAAAGAAATGAGCATTAAAAGATGAATATAATGCATTTTGACCGGGATGAGTTAGCGTATATAGCCTGTTTAATTTATACTAAAATGGCATTTAAATATGGAGAGTAAGTTGGTTCCTTTTTCCTGGTTCCTTATTCCTTATAAGTCGCTTACCGGTTTCACCGGAGGGGACTCATGGTTTTCGCTCTGTGCGTCTGTGAGTCGGTGAGTCTGTCACACTTATCTGGATCCTGCGATTACTTTAACAGTTCTTAATATTTTTTCACGAAACTTGGAACATGTATAGATGGCAATATGGACATTATGCACGTCATTTTATTTTGTTCCTACGTCAAAAATTATGGTTGCTATGGCAACAAATATATATTTTTTTAAATCTGAAAATGTTGGAATTTCTGACAATGGTGGAGCCGGTAGGGGACTTATATTGCTTGACAATAGTCTTGTTCGAATAAGGAATAAGTAACTGTTCCTTATTCCTTATTCACGCGTAACATATTTGATATAGGGTCTTAAACAAATACTGCAAACATTTCTATAGTAAATCCAAACAAAATAACTCGAATACATTTACTATATTATATAACGTTACATATTTTAGTTTCTTCTTCGCGCTTGCATATGATTTATTCTTTCTTATATTTTCTTATTCGAATACTTACTTCACATCAACAAAACCTAAACCATATAACATTAATTTACATGTTTGTGATATAAAAGTGCAATATTGTACATTTAAACATGTTTGTTGTTATTAATATTCAAGTTCCTTTTTCGATGCTGAATATGCAAAAAGGAACCAGTTCCTTGTCACTTTTCAAGCCGAATAAGGAACTGGCATTTTCTTACTTACTTGGACATTGATCCAAAGTTAACCACATGAACGTATATATATATATATATATATATATATATATATATATATATATATATATATATATATATATATATATATATAATATTGTTTCACATTTGTGTTCATTTTCTTTGTCAAATCAAATTTTATATTATTTTATGGCAGTTTTTATACCATAGATTTAGATCAGCAGCAATCTCACAAATGCTGTAAGTTAAAATTTTATGTAATTTTGAAAGATAACTTGTATATTATGTGTTTTAAAACCTGAATAAAAATCAATCAATCAATCTTGCGTAAGTATACTTACGAACTTCGTAAGAAAATCATAAAATAATTATTACGAAACCACCTGCTACGAATGCGTAAGTTCTAATATAAAAGTTACGAATGGGCAAGGGCTGTCGTAGCGTTCGCCAATAAGGCCTGTGAACGTTTTTACACATTTTACAAAATTAAAATAAACGATTTTAGCTGCCTTTTTATTTAAAAGAAGCATGACTTTTCTCTTAAAAATGGAAGTCGTTAAATTGTTGTTAATTTCAATGGTTTATCTTTTTAGAGAGCACAGTTGTTTCCATTGTTTGCAAAATCGAGATGAGAATACAAGGTCAAATGTAAACACAGTTTATTGTAACGTTTCTTTTGAATTGCCACTAACCATGCTTTGTAGTGCTGGATAAGGATTTTCTAAATACAGAGGAAAGGATAATTGCATAAGCGACTTGTATATAAAACTAAAAAGGTCAGTTAGATCTATGCGAAACTAGAATGTATGGAACAAAGTGAAATACATGGATGATTGACACAGACGAAACGGGCATATTTATTGTGGCATCTTATTACGGCTCTACAACAAAATCAAAGTTTCCTTCAAGGATTGATTAAACTGGAAGGTTATCTTTTATTATGTTCAATGCGTCAGTGATATATTATGAATGGAATGTTCAAAACAGGAGAACACCAAAGGTAATGTAGTTTTTTTATAATTTAATTTACATATGTTTACAGTATGGTTTGAGAAGTATTTAATCTATCGAGCAAGTTCTCTGAAAAGCTTTTGGTAGCTGTTAAATTTATTCAGAGGTTGTAGTTCGAGATCTAGATAATTATCACAACTATACATGTTTTTCCTTTTTTATAAAGGCTTCAAAATTATCAAGTAATGAATACAATTATAAAGAGTTATGATTGAATAATTCTTACTTATCCTGTTGTTTCCATTAAATTCTGACAATTACTTGGATCAGAGATATAAATAATCGAATGAATGTTTAATACAATATTCAGTTTGACTGATTGGTAAAGGCAAATGAAATGTAATTTGCCCCCATGGGAAATTACATGTCTCCATTGTTGCTTTTGTTCTAAAATTTTATTATGTGGTTAAAATCTAGCAAGGTAACGCTTTTTCTGCCATAAGTAAAACAATGAATCAACCTGTGAATACGTTCCTTAAATATTGAAACCCTTAAAATGTAAGCATACCGATATTATTGATATTATTATTTTGATTACCATTACAACAGAATCAAACATTAAATGGATCTAACACTCAATTGTACGCATCACTTATTTGAAGTAAAAAATATATATGTTATGGCATTGATACATCGTATAAGCACATTTTGGTTACTCATAGTAAGACATGGCAATACAAATCTTATAAATCCGTTTTATTGTTTTTTGTTATTACTAAATAACCAAGTATACAAATATTACTGTTCTGGAAAGATTATGTGCAATCGTTTCAGTCTTTACTGTTAGAAAGACATTCCAGCATGTACATGAACATGTTTTATACTTTATATTTTGGGTTTTAATTTCTATTGTTGGAATAAATATTCACAGATTTTCTCATTGAAAAAAGTACATGGCAATCTTAATCTCCTACAAGCTGTGTATGTCCACATACAGACGTGACACAGAATCTCCATTGATTGATTCCACATCAACATTTCTTTAAGAAAAAGATTGAACATACTACGAGGATTACTCATATTAAGTATAAAATACATCACTTATTGTATGAGCACGGATGGCCGAGCGGTCTAAGCGATAGACTTTTACTCCAGGGGTCAGTGGTTCGAGCCCAGTTGAGGATTACCTTTGTTTTCTTTCTTTAATTGTATTCTTGTTATTTACTAGAGCTTTTTGGATCCAATGTTTACATTTATCAATATACAGAATTTAATGACAAACTTCAATACATGCCAAAATCTGTGAAAAGGCCCCTTTAAAGCTGGGGTCAAAGCCTTGGAACGGTCAGTGCAAAGCATTGGGGGCTTTTACTGGTTAGATGGCTAGTCTAACTTTAAAATTAGACCAGACCTAATCACAACAGATACACGTTCAGTCATGGAAATTAGGATAAGGACCTGACATTAATATGCTATTAAACACATTTACTGTATTTGTTTTTTATTTACAAATGATGCTTTGAGCTATAGCACTTTTAAACAAGTAAAAAACGATATCAATGACATACCCAAGCCGATATAGAATGAAACCTTTCTCAAATGTGTAATGTGAATCAAATTCTAATTATACAGTTTTAGTGTCCAATTTATTGTAGCTATCGAAAAATTAAAGTATGGGGAAAAGATCGAAAAAAGTACGAAAGAATCGGGTATACGCAGGAATTTTGTTAGTAAGCGAGCCTTTGGCGAACTTACTAACGAATTTCCTGGACGAGTTTAATAAATACATTTATGAATGAAAGGCTTCATGAACGTTTACGTCGCTCTTGGTTACCAGAAAAATTCCCACGCACCGATTTCAACCGTCATTGTTTACAATCAATTAAGTGCACAATTACTGGAATTGGTATAGCGTTTTTTATAGTTGCATGTCCAGCGCAAACAGGGCTTATTGTATTTTTTTTGTTCAGCTCTATAATATTTATATCAAATCTGTATGAAAAATACGCATATAACAATAAAACATCGGGCGTATTGCATATTAGTTCGGAGACATGAAATTATTTCGAAAGAAAGCAATAAGAGGTTCAATTCCATATGAGCAAGTCTAAATGCGCACGATTACGCTCTTACTTCTCGTATATAATTGACTCTTATGAATCTTGGCAAATACCTTGTGTTTATATGTGTACTTCAATATTATAGTTTTATATCATTTTATGTGGTGCAAATAGCCAATATAAGTGTTTTCGTAATCAGTTTACTGTAGAATTATAAAAATGCTGTACAAAAAACCTGCCGACCAATATAATCAATTCATCGATTTTAAGAAGATGGGTTGTGGGGTGGCTGATATACGAGAAAATAGAATGTTTATCAGCCCTTTCAGTAATATGTTAATACAATGTATTTTATGACGTGTCGACCTTATTCTGATATGAAATTTTCTTTAACCATTTTTTTACTGTCTTTTCAGATGATGAAGGTTAAAGGGCGATAATAAGTGCATCTTTCGTTGCAGTATATGTAATTAGGAATTTAAAATTAGCGGAGGACTGGGATACCATTCCCCATTCATGGACCACATGAGTTTAAATGTAGAATATGCAAGAGAGAGTGTCCTTCAACAGAGCCGGACTAAAACAGCAAATAAAACAAACGGACCAAACAAACAAATGTACAGCTAATGTATTATGTGTGTTTTTTTTAAATTTTATTATTTCTACATAGACAAGTCTGACATATAATTGCAATGAAAGCTATTTAATTGCACGTTTTGTTCCGTATATGTCATGATGCTAGTTTCTCACTTTTTATGAAAATAAACCATTATTTGTGTAACGTCATTTCTCTTACGATGTCTCTGCATATATTTTCAATTGTATTCAGCACTTACATACATGATAAAAAAAAAAGATTTGGATCGGAATTAATTCGTTATGCATTTGACATATTAACATTACTTACGATTAGAAGGCAATTTTAAAAACAAACGAAATAATATTACTATGTGAACCAATACTTTATTCCCTAAATACAACAGTCTTAAATAATATGTATTCACCTAGGTATAAAAGAGAAAAAAATACATGTATATATTGATCACTTTTACTGAAATCATATCGTGTATTGCATTTGCACAAATCTTTCTATCCACTACAAATTCACTTTTTGCGATTATAATATAGTGACCAACTCAGAACTGGTTTAACAGAAGGTCGTCCATAATGTGTTACATTAAAGTCACATACATGTATCAGTATCGTTAATGTAGAACGCGTCAAATGTCATTATTAAATAAACAATACATATTTTAGTTTTTAATTAAAAAAAACATCCACCGATATGCATCTTCTAAGCTGGTGTCAGGTATTCCAAATTGCTTCATGCATTGCGAATCGCAACAATGGCAGTATTTGGTTACAGCAACCTTATACTAGTATGGAACCGGCTTTACCCTTTTCTGTTTTTCATTACACTTTTATTGCACGTATAAGTAACTGCTTTGGCGGAGGCCTGGTTCCCCAAACAGGGGGAATGTGATGCGTCTTAGTAGAATACACTATACTATTTTTTCTAAATTTCGTTTGTATTTAGATTAACGTTAGGTTCATATAAGGTAAGAACGGTCGCAAATAAAAATTAAATACTAATTTACAGAACTCATCGTTGTGGAGCCATGTGAACGAATCAAACCAACTAGATTGGAATGAACGCTGTTCTGGCTTTTTCTTCCCGAGTGTACGCTCAGGAAACGCAAATTTTCGAGGCTGATTAGGAATACTCATTTTAACACATTAAACAATTACATATATGCTACGGTTTTAATGATTTCTTATCAAATAATAACTGTTATACTTAGAGCACAAAAATATTTTTAATCAAATTAATGTTTTTCACGCGTATATTTACTCAAGATTGTTTTTTTAAGTGACAGCTACCTTTGAATTAAAGAGATCTATTAAAATTAAAAGAAAAGCCTGTCCTTAATCAAAACACCGACAGTGCAATCACGGAAAAGAACAATAAAACAATTAACGCAATAGCATTTACCCGGGCCACTGGTTTATGGCACCTAACAGGGGATATTGACACATCACTATTGGCAACCTCGGAGCAGACGGAGAGGGGACGCATGGCTTCTGCACTGACGGCGCGTGATTACAAAAATACTGGTTTTGGGGCGACATTTTTTGTTGATTTTACGTCTTATTTATATAACGACGACCATCCGAAATATTGGGGCGGCGGACGCCGCCCCTGCCGCCCAATTACCTATGCCCCTGACGAAGTGTTACGATTGTTGATACAGCTACGGTGGTTCCCGTCAAATCTCTGCACAGAGGTTGCCAGTGGACGAGGGTTTCCCGCCAACTCTCAAAGTCTGATATAGTCTCCAGCCTTAACGGAGCACATTGAAATTGTAGTATAAAACAATGTTTTCCCTACCACATGCACACATAAATATTTAAAAAAAATCATGACAAGTGCCCATATATAGAGTATTGTGTCTCAAAATAAATGACGATTTAATTTGCAGAGGGTATAGCACACCAAAAAGATTAAGCGTACTGTAACCTGATACTGCTTACTCGGTTGACGCATCATCAATGAGCGGTTTACGATTTTTTGTAAAGCAAAATCAAGTAACATACTTTTAACTCTGCTTATTATTCACGAAAACTTACTTATGACATAGCATACAGACTATGTGCTTACATAATTAACTACAAGATCGTGATTTCTATGGCAATATGCATTCAATGTTTCGTACCCTATGAATTTCATGTTCGTACCATTGTAATATGTGATACTTGACATAAAATACGTTAACAAAACAGGTGCAAATTTTCCAGTTATTTATTCATTGTTCAACTTTTATTTCTTTTACATTATTAAATAAAAACACATTAAAAACTAAATAACACAAATATAAAAAATAATAAAGAATAAACAATATTATAATACAACAATCACAAATAATAAACTGGGACTGATTCTGCAAGGTTATTTTGTATGCTTTAGTAAAGAAATAAGTATTTTTAAGATTGTTGGCTTTCAGTAATCCAAGAGTGGTACTTTCAAACATGAGGCTACAACCAGTATGTTTTTATGCCCCCGGATCAAATCAAATCAATATTTATTTATAGTCAGTATGATATACAAACATTATAACATAAGCTATGAATAGCTTTTGACTGACAGAAAACAAACATAACAATAAAACAAATACGCATAGGAACACAAAATTAAGAAATTACATGGACATGCAAATTAAAAGTTAATTTATAAAATACGTTGTAGAATCATAGTGAGAAACATACATAAAAGAATATTCTTAAAATCCTAGAAGGGGGTAATAAATAAGTTTATTTAAAAGCTGTGTTAAAGCTGCTGATCTTGACCCATAACAGGAGAGAGGGTAAAAAACTGACATAGAAAAAAACAACACAAAAGTGCAACACTTAAAATAAGTTTAAAGAACTTATCACCTCAAATCAGATTTGAAGGGAACTGATCAGTAGCTTTCACACCATAAAGAACAACATCACATCATACATGTCACAAAGAGGCAACATAGTTTGAACACATTTAGCAAATTATACGCAATAAGGATAATGTCATGCAAAACAAAAGCAGCTTTCACACCATAAAGTAACAACATCACATCATACATGTCACAAAGAGGCAACATAGTTTGAACACATATAGCAAATTATACGCAATAAGGATAATGCCATGCTAAAACAAAATGATTTTGAACTAATGGCATAACTCATGCTATGACTAGCAACAGCAGGAATGAATGCAAAATAAATACATAATAAATAAATACAATATACATGCACGACATGCATCACAAGAAGTACAGGACTAGAATGAGACAACAGAGGTTTATTGGCAGAAAGTACATGAGCAACTCTCCCCGTCCCATGACACAATCAGACTTTAAAAGCGGTCGTAGTAAACCTCCTCTCTCATATGTTTGGGGAGGAATTTCAAGAGTTTAGGTGCATAGGAACGAAAAGAGTTGCTGCCATAACTAGTAGTTCTTAACACCTAAAATTGAAAGAATGTGATTTAACAGTAACTAAGTTATGTGAATAGGTTGGTCCTTATTTATGAATAATTTTATGAATTTCTAGTGTAATTGTTCTAATTCTTCTTAGTTTTAGATTAGGTAATTCAGATTAAGTTAAGAGAGTTTCATAATCTGAATTGTAGTCATCATATATAAACCTTAATTCACTTTTCAGAATTTTCTTAAGTTTTTTAGTAAATACTTCCCCGCAGAACCCGTGTCAAATAAAAACGCACTTTTTACCAAAACACACATTTAGCGCACTTAAAAGTGCGTTAATTGTGTGTTTTTTGTTAATATGTGCGTTTTCAGTGTTCAAAAGTGCATTTAAGTGCGCTTTTTGTGCGTTTTTGCTTTTCAAGTGCGTTATTTTAGTGAAAAAGTGCGTTTTTTGTGTGTTTTCTTCATCTGTAAGAGCGCTTTTGAGTGTAGATGTGAGCAAAATGTGTGTTTTTTATCTAAGAAGTGCGCCTTTTATTTAGGAAGTGCGTTTTTTGTGTGTTTTCTTCATCTGTAAGTGCGCTTTTGAGTGTAATGTGAGCAAAATGTGTGTTTTTTATCTAAGAAGTGCGTCTTTTATTTAGGAAGTGCGTCTTTTATCTAAGAAGTGTGTTTTAAGGTTTACAGATGTGGGTTTTTTCTCACAAAAGTGCGTTTTTCTATTTTGATGTGCGTCTTTTTTAAGCATAAGTTAGTCTTTTATTTCATAAGTGCGTTTTTATCATATGATCTGTTTTAAAAGGATGTATCTAAAAAGACACATGTTTAACACACTTCTTAAAAAGTGCGTCTTTACTCTTTAACAACCGTTTAGCAAATGTTGTACAGAAATTGAACAAGAAACAAAATTGTTGCAGGCTCTAACAATTTATTTACATCAAATGAATAAACATAGACATATATCTCAGTAACCTGTAATAATATAAGGGGCAGTTTGAATAATTACTGGTTGTCCATATTAACCTGTTTAATGTTTACATACTTTATCATACAATTTCAATGCATACCCTATTGCTTACGTTTTAATCTCAAACATTTCTAAAAATTTCCACCTAAATCAGACTGTGTGTAACTAATTAAAAATATTGAAAGTGTCAAAAGTATTATGTGGGCTTGATAGTTTCAATTATATTTCCTCAACATAAATAAGTATTTGAACTTTCTTATACTGATATTTATACCCTAATACAATTAATGTCTACCACATTGACCATAAACATACATTTTAAAAGGCAATTTAAATAATATTTATACTATTAATATTATTTGCTAAAACCATTCAGCATGTTATATTTAAATATTTACAATTAAATATAATGTGTTAAGGGTGCTGTGTATTATTCAATAAATATTTTGGTGTTGAAATGACTGCCTTATCAGTATTTTTCTCAAATTATGCAATTTTTGGCTTAGACACAGCATGGAATCAGATAAGAGAATAGCCAGTCCCTATCAGTCCTCCATCTAAGCCTAACTAAGGGGTGTTGATATACTTTTGATTTGTTCAGGCACCATCTATTTGAGAACCACAGATAGGAAGTTATTTTTTGAAAACAAGCAGCATCAGCAACTGACTTTAAGCTAGAATTAAGACTTATTATTCTAGTGTAAAATGTCTTGAAATACTTTCAGCATTAAGTATTGTGTGATGAAAAAAATGTGTATTTACTACAATGTGTAAATCAACAATAAGTTTGTTGCAAAGGAGATTAAAAGTGGGTGGTTAAAGACATATAAAGTGATATGGTCTAGTTCAACAACTGCCTGTATTTTTGGATTACTGAAGAACAGTCTGTTGTAACAGGTTCGTATTTTCAATTCTGCATCCCTTTTTTATTTAGTTTATTGAATTAATTATGATCATTATCCTTATTATGTATTGTCACTGGGAAATGTAAATGGATGAGTAAATGTAATGCAATTTTAAAGAAAAACAACACCATTTGAATTATTATGGCTGTATTTTATGGTTATTGTCATCTTAAAGTTATTTATACCTATTTTTGGTCATTAATGAACAGATTTTTCCCCCATATTATATGAGAACTGGCCGACATGAGGATAACAGGAGTGGGAAAACCGCGCCCTCTCCTTGACCAAGAAAAGCTGGATTTGTTTAGAGGTAAAACTATACAGGGTACTGGTTATTGCATTTTAAAGGTGTCACACTTCCGACCAGTCCACACAGCAAAATGAGACCACGTATCTTGGTACATTTTCGAACAGTATTTTCTATCAAACGTATTTATTTATGAAAAGCGTTAAGTCACATGTGATCAGGGGATTTAAATTGCAAAATAAACAACCAAAAACAACAAGCAAACAAACTAGTTTTGATTTAAATTTATAATTTTTATAGCAACAAGATTACCATAACAGCAATATTCAACACTTACATTATAAAATATCTTTCAGGACCTGATCAAATGAGATCATGCACGAGACACATCGCGCAAAGGCCATGACAGTATAATAGTTGCAAAGAAGTTTGACCGGCTGGTGGCAGACTTGGAGAGAAAGATGAGAGCTGCACTCCGCCGCCTCAAAAAAATGCTGACAGGCCTTGATTGATATGCATCTTTCTTACGTATATAGCTGTTCGTGTGTATATACTGTACATGTTATTATAGTATGCTATTATTTTTTGTTTATTTATAATCAAATTATGTTTATATTTATTTCATCAAATTGCCATTGACATTTAATTACTCATGTATGTTAAAAAATGTTGGTGTACATTAAAGTATAAAATTGAATTATCTTGTAATTATTGAAATACACAAATATATATGTTTATATAATTATTGGTTTTTATTGCATATCTGAATTTAAAAAAACTTTTAACAGCATGTAATTGAATCAATTGTTTAGGCAAAAGATGCACCTTTAACGCACATGTGTGCTTTTTGTGTGTGCGTTTTTTGCTGCCATTCATGTGCGTAAATTGTGCGTTTTGTGTGGGTTATAACTGCGCTTAACGTGCGTTAAATGTGCGCTTTTTGTGAGTTAAATGTGCGCTTTTTTATTTAAAAAGCGCACATTTAACGCACATAAAAGCGCACATTTAACACACATGTGCGCTTTTATGTGGGTTATAACTGCGCTTTTCGTGAGTTAAATGTACGCTTTTAAAATAAAAAAGCGCACATTTAACTCACAAAAAGCGCACATTTAACGTACTTAAAAGCGCACATTTTACACACATAAATGGCAGTCAAAAACGCACTTATAAAAAGCGCACGTTTAACGCACATTTAACGCACATAAAAGCGCACATTTAACACACATGTGCGCTTTTATGTGGGTTATAACTGTGGGTTATAACTGCGCTTTTTGTGAGTTAAATGTGCGCTTTTTAAATGAAAAAGCGCACATTTTACTCACAAAAAGCGCACATTTAACGCACTTAAAAGCGCACATTTTACACACATAAATGGTAGTCAAAAACGCACTTATATAAAAAGCGCACGTTTAACGCACATTTAACGCACATAAAAGCGCACATTGAACACACTTATAAAAAGCGCACGTTTAACGCACATAAAGCGCACATTTATCCACAAAAAGCGCACATTTTCTTGTTTGTTTGTTTTTGTTAAAAACTCACTTGGTAAGAAAAAGCGCACAAAAAACGCAGTGCCAATACCGCCACGTTTAACACACGCAAAACGTACTTAAAACGTACATTTAACACACTTTTTTGAGAAGGGAAATGCCAAGTAAGTGGGCAGTAGTTGAAATTTGAAAGAATGAAAGAGTTATATATATTTAATTTTCCAAGTTAACATATGTTTTCCTATTCTTTTGAGAACGCTAAGCTGCATTGATGCCTTCTTACAGATACTGGATATGTGTTTATCAAATTTAAGTTTAAAGTCAAAAGTGACCCCCAAAAGTTTAACAGATTCATTACACGGGATTGTACTGCCATTCAAATTAAAGTTAATATTTTGATCTTTTGTCCTTTTACCAATGGCAATTGCCTGAAATTTGTCAGGGTTGGCTTGCATGTGATTATCCGGGAACCAGTTTTTAAGTGATTGACTATCAGGCTCCAAAGATTCAATAGCATTATCTATATTTGCATCACTGCAGGATAAAGTGTTGTTGTCTGCATAGTTATAAAGGTCACATTTATGTACATAATAAAAAAATATCATTAATACAAATGTTGAACATTACCAGGCCTAAAATAGAGCCTTGGGTCTGTCCTTTATAAATGATCAGGGGTATATTGTTTTTGGCCTGTCTGTTTGTCATTGTATGTGTGTGTGTGTCTTTCACTAAACTTTAACCTTGGTCATAACTTTTGCAATATTGAAGATAGGAACTTGACATGCATGTGTATCTCATGTAGCTGCACATTTTGAGTGGTGAAAGGTCAAGGTCATCCTTCAAGGTCAAAGGTCAAATAAATGGTTTCAAAGCGGGGCAATAGGGGCATTGTGTTTCTGACAAACACATCAGATTCTCTTGTTCTTCATAGAAGACAACTCCTGCATCTAAACCTCTGCTGAAAAACTCTGTTATCAAAGACCATCATGTTTTCCAAATGCTTCTCATCCAAACATTCCCTCTTACGCAGTTAAATATTTATCTGGAGCAGTGTTTTTCATAGGATTTTTTTCAGAACCCGGGGCCATTACTGATAGTTTGGGGTGGGGCAGACGAAACCCCTCCATACGTAAATGTTTTTATGCCCCCCTTCGAAGAAGAGGGGGTATATTGCTTTGCTCATGTCGGTCTGTCGGTCCGTCCACCAAGTGGTTGTCAGACGATAACTCAAGAACGCTTGGGCCTAGGATCATAAAACTTCATAGGTACATTGATCATGACTTGCAGATGACCCCTATTGATTTTGAGGTCACTAGGTCAAAGGTGACGGTCACGGTGACCAGAAATAGTAAAATGGTTTTTGAATGATAACTTAAGAACGCATACGCCTAGGATCATGAAACTTCATGGGTAGATTGATCATGACTTGCAGATGACCCCCATTGATTATGAGGTCACTGGGTCAAAGGTCAAGGTCACGGTGACCCGAAATAGTAAAATGGTTTCCGGATGATAACTCAAGAACGCATACGCCTAGGATCATGAAACTTCGTGGGTAGATTGATCATGACTCGCACATGACCCCTATTGGTTTTGAGGTCACTAGGTCAAAGGTCAAGGTCACGGTGACCCGAAATAGTAAAATGGTTTTCGGATGATAACTCAAGAATGCATACGCCTAGGATCATGAAACTTCATAGGTAGATTGATCATGACTTGCAGATGACCCCTATTGATTTTGAGGTCACAAGGTCAAAGGTCAAGGTGACCCGAAATAGTAAAATGATTTTCGGATGATAACTCAAGAACGCTTTTGCCTAGGATCATGACACTTCATTGTACATTGATCGTGACCCGCAGATGACCCCTATTGATTTTCAGGTCACTAGGTCAAAGGTCAAGGTCACAGTGACAAAAATCGTATTCACACAATGACTGCCACTACAACGGACAGCCCATATGGGGGGCATGCATGTTTTACAAACAGCCCTTGTTTAATAATAATCTGTTACGTTATTTGATGCGTCATGACTATTCAAGAACAAAATCTACATTATATTAAGTAATTCATAACGTCAATAAAATACCATAGTGTTTACATCATTGTGAGATGCTTTTTATAATTTAAAAAAGAGATACAGTCCCCTCTCGTTATCTCGACATCGGATATCTCGATATTCTCGCTATGTCGAAGTAAGCTCAATGTCCCAACTTTTTTCCTTCTTTATCTATATAAATAAACATTGCATATCTCGATTTTCGTTAAGTCGAATAATTCGATATCTCGATATAACATTTTGTCTCGAGTCCCGATTTTACATGTATTTACTGTGGTTTATATCGAAGTACAAATGACTGTTCCATTGTCGGCAAAAGGTGAGAATTTTTTTCTTTGATACTTCACCGTCCGGATTCGCCCGGCTGCTCCCGATATTGTGCGGTAGGAAATTGATCAGTTAATTGCATCAATAATTGCACGTGTTTAATGTCGTTAGCCATTAACACTTGAGTAAGGCCTGCCACTTTAACATCATTTAACTGCAATTCATACACAGCCTGCCGAAATGACGAAATAATAATTGTTTTTACAAACGACATTTAAAAATGCATTGAGTTATATGTTTACTAATAATCGATTGAACTTTGCATTTCAAACTTCAAAATGTACAAGCACAGTTCAGTATTCCGGAACGTGTTTTACGCATGTTCAGATGGAAAACCCTCGTCTTGGTTGGACGTCAACTGCATCATAACTTTAAATAGCAACATTACCGGATGTTTACTCGACAGTTTAGAAAAATTATAACCGCATGTGTTCATGCAATCATGTAATACTTAAAACGATATTTTAAGCATTTAAATATCAAAATTAGTCGTGCCTCGTAAAAACGCGTATGGATCAGTAGTAGAGAGTATTATGCCACACGGTGTCGGCTTTAGTTAGACCACTTAGCAGGTATTTAGATGTTGAAAACAAGGTAAATTTTCGTCTCATTTTTACTTTGAAAACGCCTAATTGGATATCTCGAACTCTCGTTATCTCGATATTTTTCTTGTTCCCGCCGACTTCGAGATAACGAGAGTGGACTGTACATTTATCAATGTTGATGTATCCAATCTGAACTGTATTGGTGTCATTCACAAATATTTGATGCAAAATACAGAAACATGTTTGTGTATGAGTGCTTTTGTATTACAGCCGGGACCATCCTTGCGAGAAGGTGTTAATTCAGTTGTCAACCATGAGAAGCGCCATTGTACAGCAGGTCAGACTGACTGACAATAAAGAGACCAAACATGGAGGCATAAGAGCCTCCATCAACCAGATGTAAGTGTGCATCACATTGGTTGAAGGAGTACATTGATTACACAATCCCACAAAATATAGGAATGTAAATACATAATGCATATTTCCACTTATCCCACATAGATTATTCATCTAACAGCAATAATATAATTTGATTAATTAATTATTAATTAATTTACTGTTAACAAAAAGAACAAAACGTTCCCTCAAAAACCCATTTCAATACACAGTCCCAATTCACTCCAACATTAAGTTATGTAAAAGTATATGAACATGTAAATGATTTGAAACCTTGATGGTAATTTGTTTATTCAATATTACATACAGATGTAGTAAATCGAATGCTATCCATTCAATCGTTGTAACATAATCATCTGTGTAAATTAATTGATATAAGTATAAGCAAACTCTTACTCTTGTTTTGTACACTAAAGAGGGGCATGCACTTTAATTAGGTCATTATTTCTCTGTCCTAAATACAGTTGGTGTACATAGGACAATTTGGCAAGCCAGGCACTCTTGTTTTTTATCCAGGAGAAATGGAACTTGAGCCAGACAGTGAACCTGTACCCGCCCTCCTGCCTAGATGGAAATGACTGTGATTGGTATGATTGTTTAGTGAACAGCAGGAATTAAAATGAAGCCAAACACTGGACCAGTACGGTCCTCCTTACCATTGGCAGTGACTGTGGTTGGAGTAGTTGTTTAGTGAGCCACATGAATGGATCTAAAGCCAGACACTGGACTTGTATGGACCTCTCAGTTTTGGCTGAAGCTACTGTTGTTAAGATTGATTTTCAAGTTGAGATCTTGCAAAGGTAAGATAACATTGATATTAACAACAGTAGTGAGTTACTCGCTCGTTTGCATCATTCACATGTAATAAAAATAGAGATTTAAAGGTCAACTTTTCTGCTCATTATTTAAATCGTGTGATCCATCAGTGTCTGCTGTAAAGTGCTTGTTGTCTGTCAATAAATTAATAACTGGTAATAGTTAAGGTTTTGAAACCAAACCATAGATGTTGGAAATAAAATGTTGGCATGTATGGTCTGTCCAAACAGTATTGAGTGTATAATTGACTATGATATATTTTAGTAGCCATTGTGCATTTATGAAATTTTCATTGTATTTTATATTAACTTTATTGAATAAATGCAATCATCACACCAGTTGAAAGATAGTATAGAGAGTGTCAATCAAGCAATTGTCAGTGTCAGAGATAATCCAGTGAGACAATCCAGTGAGATAATCCATGACATTTACGCGTTTGATATTCATTAATGTTTATTGCATGTTCCCAGTCTTTAGTGCCAAAAGTGAGCTAACAATTGAAACATGTTTCATTGTATTGGATGACAAGATTTGGAGACAACTTGCAAAATGTGTAAAAACATAAGATTGAAAGTTTGGTAAACATGCCCAATTTGAGTTGTTTCCCTTGTACTGATTAAGTATTTAAGTTGACTTCTTATTTCGTAATCAAAACGGTACACCTTAAAGTTAGATGTCACAAAATATGTAATAAAACAGAAGTCCTGTGTTAAAAAGTAAATTTCATAATTTGAGGTGCTTGAGTGTTGCTTTTAATAAAAAAGCAAGGCGTGACAAATTAACAATTGCAATTTGTGTAAATAATGTCAGTAAAATAAATACTTTCTAATGTAAAATACCATGCCTTTACTAGAAGTATACAGCACAACAGTTACTGTTTAACAAAATGGACAACATATTCAGAAACCAACGATGTTTCTGTATCAATACATAAAAGTAACATACATATTTATTATTGCCTTATAGCTCAGGCAATGGGGTGCAAGGTTGCACATTTTAACAGTTCATTTATAATATCCATCTTGGTACAAGAAATATATGATGTCAAGCAATTGATTGTGCCTAGGAAATGTAGGTTCTAAGGACCCCAATCAAACAACTCTAGCTATTATTTCTTTCAATGTGTTCCTGGTACAAAGTTGGATGCCAACTGGGTAGATTCAATTCTAGAAAAGTGTGCCAGAAAAGGATACACCATGTCTGGGATGAGTTTGCTCCCCTGAACTAAGAGTAGTCACGATAGACAGAAGGATGAATTATTTGATTGGCCATTGGTTTCCTGCCTGTAATTGATACTGATTAAAATTGAATTTCCTTATATGTGAAAAGTTATTTAGCATACTTATAAAATGAATATACCTGTATCAGTATATTGATGAACAAAAATATAGGTACATGTGTTTGCAAAAATAATTTGGTGTTAATTCTGAAAACTATCATACATTTAAGAAAAACCCAGCTTCAATGTCCATAAATTATAAGTCAAGAAGTAAATGGCAATATTAAACTAACATTTGCTTTAAGGACGTACGTGGCAGTTTAGTTTAACGCGAATTTGTTTTGACTGTAACACCGGTTGCGCAATAAGCGTATGCTTTTTCGGATATTTGAATAAAAACAGGATGCATAGTCAATAAGGGAATGCTACCAAGAAATGAAGTTTTATTCAGTTTAGAAGACTTGTATCAATTTGTAGCCCCTAAATAACACAGTAAGAATCAACCATCATTCCTGCGACTACAAAAACCTTTTTTTATCGCGTGTTTGTTACAACAAGCAAGAATCTCATTACGGAAAACAGTCAATACTTCCTTAAAACTGAAAATGTTTGTGTTGCAAGAGCGACATTAAATGGATAGCTTTTCTTCAAATTAAGCAATTTGTCATTGAATCATCATATATTAAAAATATACCATCAAAGTATATGTGTTATATATAAAATAAAATCAAAATCGGTATGTGCATTTTATGTTATGCTTAAAACTAAATCAGAAAACTTTAGTTTCTCAAACAATAGATTAAGATATCAACTTGTATGTAGTTTGTGATAATTTACTACAAAGACTGATGAATTAAAAATTTTCATCCACGACGTTCTGATACTTCTGAACCATGTGCGGATGTTGGTGCACCTTGCTGCACGTGTATATAATACTTGCATTTTCGTTTTTCGCTTAATTTATTTCTCTCTGACCAATATTATTCCAAAAAATAAAATAACATTGTTTTTTTTGGTACGGAATTGATTAAAAAAACACATTGATGTACACTAAGGCATTTACAGGCCGGTCAATTGTTAAGCAAAGTATTTGAACGTTCATCGGTACCACACCTGCAACCCATTTATAATACACACATAACGTCATATTACATGAATGCAATGCAGTCTAAATCGTTCTACCTAAATATAGTGAAATCCTTTATTTTTATTTTTGTGAAACGCTGAAATATTTAAGAGTAAGAAAAGACATGTGACCACGTGTAGCATGGGGGAATTTGATAAGGCCCGTGTTCTGGAATGGGAAAACAACAGCATTTAGAATACAATTATATAATGGATTCTCCATAACATATATTCTAACATTTGACAGAACAATGACCAGCATTACATTGAGCACACAGGATCGGATATTTATTTATTTAGTGAATTTCCAGTCGTGATGCATTGGAACTTAGCATTTATTGTTTGACTGCGAGTTGTATTTTGAATTGTAATTGTTAACAAAAGAGCCTGGAAACTTAGTAAATATCCCCCTCTTAAGGCTGAGGGATATAGAATTGGCCTTTTCAGGCCATACGTCAGTTCGTCCGCCCGTCTGTCACAAACAAAATGTTGCCGGGGATATCAATTCAACCAATTTGCTTGTTTATTCGTTTTCTTATATCTTTCTGACAAACCTCGAACCATTTGGGTAAATTGCAATGAAATCTATGTGTGGGAAGGTATTAAAAGTAAGAAATTATATATATTTTTTAATTTTACAATGTAAAACGTAGTCGTTTAATTAAATGGTCAATAAAACGAATAAGAATACCCGTCACCCTCGATTTTTATATTATTTTAATATCAGAATAAGATAGATCTACATTTATCAAACATAATGCTATATGTTATAAAAAATTATTAAAACTAAAGCGGACATTCTTAAAATGTATTCTGTACTTTTAAATATCTGAGTCATTGAAGCTTTAAAAACAAATTACTGATTTCGGTATTATTACATTACAGTGGCATATCAACAACTTATAGATTATTATCATATAAAAAAACTCATTATAGATAACGAATATCTTGTAGGTAGTGAATATTGCTTTACATATGCGCCATAATTGCCTTCTATAGTATCTCTATGCACATGTGAGCTTGTTTGTAGTATGTACACTTTTTCCTTAACATTCAATACTTGTGTTGGATTAGTTTTTTATCATACACAATTAAACTGTTTAGATAAAAGTGTTTTTTCATATATATTTTCGTAGCAATTCCAATAATATGGTACTGCGTTTATATACATTAATTCATACGAATGATATGCCATGAATTGGTGAAGTCATATCAAGAATCACAATCAGAGCTACAGATAAGTTTTATCGGATAATTGGGTAATAATCTTCAAAATATGAATCAATTGGGTAATGGAAAACATGATTGGGTATCAAAAATTATGATACCCGCTGATATAAAAAATAATTGGGTATTTGTAACAAAACAAACAAATGTAGTGGGTAATTGCAATAAAGCATTAACTTAAACTTTAAAACACCTATCTATGAATTTAATTGAAGAATAGGTTGTTTCCATCTTTTGATACACACTCTTTTTACTCGTTAGAACAAACATTTTATCATTACTTCTGACTGAACACAATTTAATTTTAAAATACATTGCAGGTGTTGTTTCAACAGTATACTAATTGAACATAAAAAACGTATTTCAGTTAACAATTGCGAGTTCTCATATTTCATTGTCTTTGCTTTCTTAGATCTTGGCCTGTATTCTGCAAAAAGTATTCTTTCCTTTCGCCATACATGTATCAGCAGAAAGTGCGTAGCAATCCGTTTTTTTATATTTCTTTGGAGTAAAAGTTTTTTTCCTCTAGAATTTGACGCCATATTGTTTCAATTACATGTGTTGTCATCTAAATTATTGGTAAAGTGGTAACACTTTAAAACCAGCGCTTATTGATTAAGATTTAAGTCAAAACGCCAACACAAAACTGGAATTTACATTACGCTAAGAATGCGGCCCCTGGCTAGATTGAACTTTACCGGTACGCAGTTGTTTACCACTATCAACAAAGCGGGAGTTTTGGGGCGGTAGCCCCCGATACTATTTATTGATTAAGATTTAAGTCAAAACGCCAACACAAAACTGGAATTTACATTGCGCTAAGAATGCGGCCCCCGGCTAGATTGAACTTTACTGGTACGCAGTTGTTTACCACTATCAACAAAACGGGGGTTTGGGGGCGGTAGCCCCGGATACTAAGGAAATATATAGGATAAAAGGATTATAAGGTGTTGCGTTAGTTGTTATGCGTTTGGTGTGAAGGGTTAGGGTTAGGGTTAGTACGCTGATTTCTGTTAAGTGTTGGGTACCGGTAAAGTTCAATCGTCCCCCGCCCCCAAACTCCCGCTTTGTCGATAGTGGTAAACAACTGTGTACCGCGGTAAAGTTCAATCTAGCCGAAAAGAATATCAATTTAAAACAGATTTGTCTTTTTTTTTTACGATAGCTTTTGTTGTTGTGCGACATGTTGGAATACGTATGGTTAGCAGTAGATGTCGTAAAGCGAAAGTCAAATGAAAATGAACTACGTACGGTTTGCGGTAAAGGCTAAAATAAAGTAAACACGCGGATGCAGTTCAGGAAAATTGTAGTAAATTAGTAACGAAAGACGTATTTATATGAGTTATTGATTAAAATTAAATAACACTTCCGAGAGGGGAAGTTTAAAAATATTTTGGGGAAAATTATACTCTAAAGATGGGGGAATGGGGCCGAATAACGCCGAATATTTCATCCAAAAAAAACCCACTGTAACAGTAAGGCATATTTCGGAAAACTTTAAAAATCTTCTCGTCCATTACCATTGGGCCTAGGGCTACAAAATTTAGTATGTAGTGACATATTATAGTCCTCGACCAAGTTTCTTCAAATTATGCCCCTGGGGTCAAATTTTACCCTGCCCCTGGGGGTCAAAAAGTTGAAAATTTGCTTATATAAGGCCTGTTTTGTGCAAAAATCTTCTTGTCCATAACCGTATGGCATAGGGCTACCAAATTTGGTATGTAGTGACATCTAATAGTCCTCTACCAAGTTTGTTCAAATTAAGCCCCTGGGATCAAATTTGACCGTTCCCAGGGGTCACAAAATTGAACATAATTGAACATATGCTTATATTAAGCCCATTTTGTGCAAACTTTAAAAATCTTCTTGTCCATAACTATTGGGCCTATTTCTACCAAATTCGGTATATAGTGACATCTAATAGGTCTCTACTTAGTTTTTTCAAATTTTGCCCCTGGGGACGAATTTGACCCTGCCCTGGGGGTCACAAAAAAACATATGCTTAAATAAGGCCTATTTTGTGCAAACTTAAAAAATCTTCTTGTCCATAATTATAGAGGCTAGGGCTTCTAAATTTGGTATGTAGCGATATCTAATAGTCCTCTACCAAATTTATTCATGACTCACAGATGACCCCCTATTGATTTTCAGGTCACTAGGTCAAAGGTCAAGGTCACGGTGACCCGAAATAGTAAAATGGTGTCCGGATGATAACTCAAGACCGCTTGATCATGAAACTTCAAAGGTACATTGATCATGACTCGCAGATGACCCCTATTGATTTTCAGGTCATTAGGTCAAAGGTCAAGGTCACTGTGACCCAAATTGTAAAATGGTTTCCGGATGTTAACTCAAGAACGCTTATGCCTAGGATCATGAGACTTCATAGGTACATTGATCATGACTCGCAGATGACCCCTATTGATTTTTAGGTCACTAGGTCAAAGATCAAGGTCACAGTGACCCGAATTAGTAAAATGGTTTCTGGATGATAACTCTATGATGCTTATGCCTAGGATCATGAAACTTCATAGGTACATTGATCATGACTCACAGATGATTCCTATTGATTTTCAGATCACTAGGTCAAAGGTCAAGGTCACGGTTACTCAACTTAGAAAAATGGTTTCTGGATGATAACTCAAGAAGGCTTACACCTTGGATCATGAAACTAAATAGGTACATTGATCATGATTCGCAGACCCCTATTGACGTTCAGGTCACTAAGTCAAAGGTCAAGGTTACGGTGACTTTACACAGTAAAATGGATTCGGGATGATAACTCAAGAAAGCTAATATGCCTAGGATCATGAAACTTCATAGGTACATTGATCATGACTCGCAGATGACCCCTATTCATTTTTAGGTCACTTGGTCAAAGGTCAAGGTCACAGTGCCAAATAACGTATTCACACAATGGCTGTAACTACAACTGACAGCCCATATGGGGGCATGCATGTTTTACAAACAGCCCTTGTTATATAGTGGAATGATTCTTTATACTTCGTATGTGTTCAATTCAAATGATGTAGCACTGTTCAGTGTAAGGAATTCCGGACTACTCTCTGTATGCTCAAACGACACAAATTGTGGCCCTGTTACAATTACGCGTTACAATCCATCTTGCAGAATTTCACTTTCGCCTCCAAGATGAGAAAACAATCATTAGCGAAATAGTATAGTGTCACGATAAGAGAAAATCGTTTAATTATCATACCACAATGTTTGCCGTACTTCAACAGGTCAGCACGTCTGGAAATCATTCCTTAATGTGTGGATAGGCTGCCATTATTAACAAGTTTGCTATTTTCAATTCAATTTTTATCAAAAAGCATTGTTCTTAAATGTGGCATTTTCAATTCGCAATGAGATTTGTAATGACCCTCGTCATGCGAAAATGGGTCTTATTCTATATGCGCCCATCATATAAATAGCCCACTCAGTTATCCCTCCTTCTGGTAAGGAGAAACATAACATATTGAGTGATTTTAAAGCGAACAGCATCGCCTATGGCCTGACTGCGCAAAAGCACATGTTGGGTTTAACAAACGCTTGCCGAAACGCATAAGACCCATTTTCGCATGAGGGCGCTATTGACGTGTGATTTAAATGTGTCGAAAGAAAACTGCGTTTAAATCAAATATAAACATACGATATATTTCGATAGTGAAGAAAGATACTCATAACAAGGCATATGAGAACACATATGAAGTGCTCTCCCGTAGTATATTTTTTATTTACTCACACTAATGTGTGGTTTGACAATGCTAACACACATTTCATGCGGTGAATATGCAGCTTACAAGTGAAAAACACAACGCAATAGTTTAAATTTTGTTTTATTGTATTTAATTATTTAGAAAAGTAAATTGCTAACTTTATTTCAAAGTCAGCGTATACGCCGACTACATTTTTAAAAGACATTTATTGTTATAAATATATTTAATATAATATATTAAGTTGTTTTCGGTTTTAGCGATTAAAAAGCATTTTCGAGATTGCCTATAGTATGCCTGTAGTAATTGATGAACTCATATCCAACTGTCTATGTATTGAGAACTGTGAATATAAACAAGCTTAACCTTCTACTAACCTTCTACTATTGCATTCGTATTATTATTATAAATTGTTTGTTATATTCGGGTTTAGCAATTATGAAACTTTTTTTTGTCTATCGTATCGCTGAAGTTATTGTTGAACTTATGTTCAACGTTTTATAAATTGAGAATATAAATAAGCGTCAACTTTTTCCCGAATCTCTCAATTTAAGACCTGTACTACGTCATTGAGTTGTATGCGAGAGCGTAACCTATTGCGTTGTTATAACCCGTAAACTTTCCTTTGTTTATCGACAGGCGCATCTATTAATAGCCTCATGTCATGAATGCCAAAATCCCGCGAAAAAGAACCAAGTGACCAAATAGGATGCAAAACGCAATTACCACGCGACTACGACTTTTATTATGTAAGAACACTCCGCAATTCCTTTGAAGCCGGAGCCTTGTGATTGCTATTACGTAAATAATTGACCTCTAACTGAAGTAAGCAAAGGAAACGCAGCACCTAATTGACCCATTCCTTCTATGTGCGAAGGCAGATTGAATTTTACTAATGTATGGTTTGCCTATTATAACACACATTATAATGCGGTAAATATGCGACTAACAAGTAAAAAACACTATAATTAAACTTTTGTTTTGAGTTAAGTTATTTTGAAAACAAAATTCCAAACCTTATTTCAAAACAGCAAGACTACATTTTTTAGGGAATATTATTGTTATATTTAAATGTTTTTTAACAGTTTCAGCGATAATGAAACATTTTTTATGTTGTCTATCGTATTCCTGTAATAATTGTTGAACTCGTGGTCAACGTATAATTAATTGAGACCTGTAAATATAAACAAACGTAACCTTATACTCTTGCGTTATTCTCACACGGACTCCCCTTTGTTTATCGCCAGCCTCAGATTTATGAATGAGCTGAGCGAAAATACTACGTCACGCACATGCAGCAGAAAGTGGACTATTTTAATCATTCATAAACAATCTCCTCCGCGACACGTACAATATGATCATTGTTTATTGATTCTTTTGTATAAAACACAGTTCGAAAATATTGAATGTAACACGATATTAATATAATGTTTCCATTTGTGAATATACATAATTGGAGAACTCAAACCTCTTGCATAAATTATTCAACTCTTTCTTGCGCGGATACGCAAGCGGGTATTGGGTTAATCATACCTAGGCCGTATCGACCTGAATTTCACACTAAGCACTTTAGACGGTCGCTAAAGCGATCATCTAAAAACTATTTAAGATTTTAATATGAAACTTCTTGGGTGTATAGATATTAATGAGGAAAAGTGCTATGAACAAGATCCATAACTAAAGACATTCTTACATTAGTTATTTCTCTTTGTTTTCTTTTAGTTCTGCACCCATCCATAAACAACATTAAATTGGTGTTGGATATAAATTAATTGCTTGTTGTTACTGTTACTTGTGTTGGATGTAAGATCTGATTGCAAAATGATGGAAGTACCAACAATTAACCTAGTAGTCTTTATTAAAGTTAATTATGTTCTGGGGAAAATTGTGTTTGTCTGCAATATTGGCCTGTTTTCCATGTCATTGTGAAGGTCAGGGATGGTCCACGTAGATGAAATTTCTGTCAGTTTTTATCTGGGGCTATCGGCGCTTATGCCTTGATGGTCCATAATAGAACGTAGCTTTTCTGGGACAGTCCATGCAAGCGCCGTGTTGATTGCATGTTGCTGCCAGGTTTATCCGTTTTATTATGAGTCTGTCCGTAATGTTTGTTAACCATGATAACAGGGTGAAAGTGTGTTAAACTTCATTTGAGGAAGTCATTTTCCGTTTTTCCTTGACGTCATTTAACATCACTGAATATTTAAAGCAGCATATTACCCGGCTTAGCAATAAATAACTATAATTATGTATGACGTAAAATGATAAAAAATGCACTAACAGTCTGTTACATGTATATAAAAAGACAGTTTTAAAATCATTTCCTAAATATTCAAATGTGAACAATTTTATAAGCGCAAAACTTGTGCCTCTAGCTCAAAGGTCAAAATTGATGTGAAGTACGGACGTCAACCAACAAGATCCTGGCGTCCTCCTTGGACCAGTGTGTCCTGGCGTCCTCCTTTGACCAGTGTGTTGACCCTGAGGACCCCACTGTTAACAAAGTAAACATGCCCCCAAAGGAGGGCATATAGTGATTAGACTGTCCGTCTGTCTGTCCATCACACTTTGTGTTTAGGTTTCGAAAAATGCTCATGACTTCTATGTCGCTTCAGAGAGCAATTTCATACTTGGCATGCGTGTGTATATTGACAGGGCCTTTCCATACGCACACAAATTTTGACCTTGACGTTGAACTTTGGGTCCGCGTTTAGGTTTCAAAATCTGCGTTTAGGTTTCGAAAAAAGTTCATAACTTCTGTCAAGCGTCTATAGGGGACATAAGTCATCCTATGGTGACAGCTCTTGTTATTGCTTTATCCCCGCTATCCTTTCAAAAAAGAAATCTTTAACTAAAAATCTTCCCTATTTAGAATATTATGTGAACTTATTAGTAGACTCTTTCTAGTATTTCTATAATTAGAAGATACTCTATGGTAGTCACCAGTTGAAAAAATAGTCAATGGCTACTAATATTTCTAATTGGTTTCTTAAATCTCTAAATGGTTACTGAAATTTCAGACAAAAATCAAATGAAGCAAATATGTACGCTTTTGGAGGTATTTCCTAATAATACGCATTTTGAAAATGATTAAGATTTCTTAGTACCATATGATTTAATTATCATGATTGGATATCCTGTGTTTAGCAATAAACAACTTTATACAAAATTGCTTGTGTTTTTAATTTTTGTTATTACTAAGATCATTTAGGAATGTTTGTGACTTTGGCCAATATTTATTAGTGAAAACGTGTTGTTTACTATGTTTTCAACGACAAAAATTAAAATGATTCATGGAAATAGTTCCTGCCAACCCATCCTTTAAAATACATGGAAATAGTAAGTTTCCTGTCAATCCATCCTTAGAGAAGGTTGGGGCAACGTAGAGTATTCAAACAATCAATCATATTAATGGTTTTCTGATGAAAGACTGCCTGACTACATGCCTATACTATATGCCTAATCCCTCTTTCTAACTTGTTTGTGAGATGTGGTTTTTGGTATGTCCCCTGGCTACAAGATGAATTTCTATTTCATCATGCATATTGAAATGGTATTCTTCATTTAAGTTTTAATGATGAATAGCCCTTATGGAAATGTTAATGTATGCATATTATTAAAAAAAATGTTTTCTTACTAAAAATGAATTCATATTATTTTAATTTAAAACTTTGTCCATAATGAGTATTGATTCTTGTGGTGTATAACCATATTAATTAATTGTTTGATTACAAATTTTCCCCATTTGGTTATTAGCCGGATTTTTTTCGAAAAAATCTCGGCTTATAGATTGATGTTGTCGGGCGGGCGGGGGGGCGGGCGGGCGGGCGGGGTGGCGGCGTGCTCGAAAATGTTAAAGTTCTTATTTCATGGTATAACTTTGGTATGCTTGGACCTAGAGTCTTCAAACTTGACATGAAGGTTGGCCAGGATTAACAGATGACCACTGGTCATTTCAAGGTCATTCATTTGAAGGTCAAGGTCACTGTGACCTTCAATATAAAAAATGTTAAAGTTCTTATAACTTTGGTATGCTTGGACCTAGAGTCTTGAAACTTGACATGAAGGTTGGCCATAACTAGTTAGTAACCACTGGTCATTTCAAGGTCATTCATTTGAAGGTCAAGGTCACTGTGACCTTGAATGTAAAAATGTTAAAGTTCTTATTTCATGGTATAACTTTGGTATGCTTGGACCTAGAGTCTTCAAACTTGACATGAAGGTTGGCCAGGATTAACAGATGACCACTGGTCATTTCAAGGTCATTCATTTGAAGGTGAAGGTCACTGTGACCTTCAATATAAAAATGTTAAAGTTGTTATAACTTTGGTATGCTTGGACCTAGAGTCTTGAAACTTGACATGAAGGTTGGCCAGAACTAGTAAGTAACCACTGGACATTTCAAGGTCATTCATTTGAAGGTCAAGGTCACTGTGACCTTGAATGTAAAAATGTTAAAGTTCTTATTTCATGTTATAACTTTGGTATGCTTGTACCTAGAGTCTTTAAACTTGAAATAAAGATTGGCCAGTACTAGAAGATGACCACTGGTCATTTCAATGTCATTCATTTGAAGGTCAAGGTCACTGTGACCTTAAATGTTAAAATGTTAAAATTGTTATAACTTTGGTATGCTTGGACATAGAGTCTTCAAACTTGACATGAAGGTTTGCAAGCACACTTAGATGACCACTGGTCATTTCAAGGTCATTCATTCTAAGGTCAAGGTCACTGTGACCTTGAATGTAAAAATGTTAAAGTTCTTATAACTTTGGTAGGTAAAAATGTTAAAGTTCTTATTCCATGTTATAACTTTGGTATGCTTGTACCTAGAGTCTTCAAACTTGACATAAAGGTTGGCCAGTACTAGAAGATCACCACTGCTCATTTCAATGTCATTCATTTGAAGGTCAAGGTCACTGTGACCTTCAATGTTAAAATGTTAAAATTGTTATAACTTTGGTATGCTTGGACCTAGAATCTCAAACTTGACGTAAAGGTTTGCAAGCACACTTAGATGACCACTGGTCATTTCAAGGTCATTCATTTCAATGTCATTCATTTGAAGGTCAAGGTCACTGTGAACTTAAATGTTAAAATGTTAAAATTGTTGTAACTTTGGTATGCTTGGACCTAGAATCTCAAACTTGACGTAAAGGTTTGCAAGCACACTTAGATGACCACTGGTCATTTCAAGGTCATTCATTTGAAGGTCGAGGTCACTGTGACCTTGGATGTAAATATGTTAAAGTTGTTAATACTTTAGTATGCTTAGACCTAGAGTCTTCAAACTTGATATGAAGGTTGGCCAGAACTAGTAGATGACCACTGGTCATTTTAAGGTCAAGGTCACCGTGACCTTGAATGTAAAAATGTTAAAATTCTTATTTCATGGTATAACTTTCTTATGCTTGGACTTACAGTCTTCAAACTGGACATGAAGGTTGGCCAGCACTAGTAGATGACAATTGGTCATTTTAAGGTCATTGAAGGTCAAGGTCACTGTGACCTTGAATGTTAAAAATAATTTAATTTAAGTATTGCATTGACAAAAACACGAAAGGTACTTTCCTGTCATTTAAATCAAAAATCCGGCTTCAATGCGGTCATCTCCGACCGCGGAACTCTTGTTTTCATTCATTTTGAGTGTATAACATATGACAATTGTTTTCGAATCTATCTTTAATCCTAATGAAAAATATTTTTATTTGATTCATAATAAATATAAAAGGTCCTTCACATGAAAGTATAGTTGTTTGTATAATCATCAGCATAAAATGTTTAGATTTATCAAAAATGCTGATTTTGCAGACAAATAAATTCTTGGATTTGTGATTTTGTAAAAATTTGGAAGTTGTTTAGGTATGTGGTTATAACTGGTGTCTGGTATTGATTAAGCGACTGATTTTGTTGGTTAATACCCTTTGTGCTGGCTGTAGTTTGGTATTTAAAAAAAACCTTCGGAATTTTTTTTGTTGGTACCTTAAATGTGTTAAATGATCTACTAACAAATAAATGAAAATTAATGGATCATGAATAATAAGATTTGTTTAGTATATTGTCTTTCCTTTATAGACATTACAAGAATAAATGCATTTTCCTTCTTGTCTTCACTGTACATTTTTTATCTATAAACTGAAGAATTGCAGTTTTTAACATATTTAGTTTTGACAGAGAAATGCATTTTTCTTCTTTCTTAACTGTTGAGATGTTTTTTAGACATTTATTTAAGAAATGCATTGCCCCTCTGTCTTCATTGCGAGAGCATTAGCTATTGATGTATTTTTAATTATTCTTCATTTTTTAGACAGTAAATATATAAATACTATATTTTACTGCTTTCACTTTTGTGACATTAATGATTATTCAAGGAAGATCAGTTTCTGTATGACTTTTTGGCTTAACTCATCACCCAAATAAATTCATTTTTGTTATGTTTAAAATTACTTAAAATTATTATGTGTATAAACACATTTTTCTGTGCAGCCTTTTTAAACATGAGTTATAGAAAATATTTTTCTTGTGTCTTATACGTTTTGAGACATTACCAGAAGAAATGCATGTTCAATAATTCTTTGCGTTGTGAGACAACAATCTTAAGAAATGCATTATCCTACTTACAGATCATGAGGATGCTTGCTACCCATGCGATGTCCAATGCGGCCTACTTCTGTACAGGGATCCTGGCCCATGACCAGTTCTTCCATTACAGCCTGGCTCTGGACATGTACACGCATTTCACATCTCCAATCAGGCGATATGCCGATATCATTGTAAGGGATTTCTGTTTGGCTTGGAAACTTGGTCGTGAAATTGAGCTAAAGGGTTGAATGCTTTCCTTCCTGATTTTACAAGTCTTTTGGGACAAGATAAAGAAGTGAACATACGTTTTTGTTATCATTTAACTTGCAAAACAAATTCAAGTTTAAGTATGAAACAAATTGACTCATGATATGAAGAGTGTTGTGTTAAAATGCAGGAGCTGTAACATGTTGTCTTTATTCCCTTGATTTTAAAGGATTAAAATACACAAACACCAAGGATTGAGCATAAAATTGTTGTATTTTCTGAATCTTTTTAAGTTTAATTTAATAGTTTCAGTCTAAAAAAACAAGGCATGTATACATAAATTGGTACATAAAATTGAGAAGTCACATTGGCCTGGTAAGATGAATGAAATATGAATGCAAAGTTGTTTATCTTAAAAGTGTATATTCATTAAATACCAATAATTTGCCCCTTAAGCAAAATTGTTTGATGGTTTGATGGTTTTCAACCACAGTTTAAACCAATATTGAATATTTTATTCTCCCTTTATCTAATTTTTACAATCATGCATGTATTTTAATTTGAACACTGAAGTATTCACTGTAAAATAAAAAGATGAGTTTAAGGAAAAGTACAGTGATCATGAACAGTAACTGTTTATAGTCTTCTTTTTTAATTACCTCCCTTTCTTTCATTTCCATATATTCTACTCTCTACAGCATAACTTCAACACTATATAACTAATTGATCCTTGAAATATAAATAGATGACACAGGTGCCATGTTTTACAAATAGTATTCTACTCTTTAAAACAAATGTTGTCATACAAGCAAACACATTTCAGCAGGGATGGCACTACTGTGATAAGCTCTTGTATATTTGTTCTTGTTACTTAATTCATTAAACTATTACAGGTATAGACTTATCTCAGGGATCGATGAGAAGATACAGTTGACATTCTTGATAGCAGCCTTTCAGGTGCCAAGAAATATGATTGTTGCCAAGGCCATGTCATAAGGGACAATTCTTGAAGAATGTATAGTGATTGTGCAAAGAGTCTTAATTGCAGTGGTAATTGTGCTACAGACTCATGCTTGATCTAAACATGCATTTGCATACTGAACGGTCTGTTCTTTAACATTAATTATCAAGGGCCTTTTAAAGCCCCATAAATAATGAAAGAGCATATCATATCTTGTTATCTATGTTACCAGACCACATCTAGTGTTGACATTTTGGCTATGACTGTAAGGAACAATGATTTTTTGTGGGTTAACTATATTTTACAAATTATTTGTTGATTTTGGGTATTTATGTGGCTTTACAACTGTCATGAAAAAATAAACCAAAATGCTATTTATCGAGACATTATGTTTATTGTTTTGTGGAACGATACAAGTTTAACTGCAGTGATGAAGAGCAGTTAATATCAGATTTGCCATGTACATCTTGACTCACTACAAAACTGTTACCATAGCAACATTATTCAACTCATATGAATGTTATGGATTTAAAAATCCATACATAGTGACTGTGAAACTAAATAAATTGTAATTGCTTGAATTCTTGTTACCTCCAGCTGCTGAAGCAATTAGTTTTAAAACAAGAGATTGCCAATCAATATGGTCCCCTACCGGTGAAACTCCACCATTGCCAGCGTAAAAAAATAATATTTGTTGTCATAGCAACCATAATTCTTGACGTAGTAACACAACGAAATGATGTTTATAATCTCCATATTGTCATCTATCCATATTATTAAGATATTAAGAACTTTTAAAGTTATCGCAGGATCCAGAAAAGTGGGACGGACATGCTGACCGACTGACGCACAGAGCACAAACCATAAGTCTGGTTTCACCGGTAGGGGACAAAAATGCATATATGTATTCAACATTGCATCATGCATTTTAGACATTTCCTTACCATATTTTGATTCCATAATGTGTTAAGTTATTCTGAAGTTGTTAGACAATACATGGGATTTGAAATTTTATACGTAGAGGACATTGCATTTACATACAACACATTTAGTTTTAATCTATTTATTTTAGTTCAATTGCATAGAAAGCCTTAGGCTTATGTGAAACGCTCTCGAGTCAGTTTCCTGGGACTAGAACCAGTACTTGGTGTCTATGGGTGGAATCTAAAGAATGCTCCCACAGTGGGGATTGAATCCGTGACCTCCCGATTGCTAGATGAACACCATATCCAATACACCACTGCGACCAAGAACGCATTTGATTGTGATAATCAATAGAAGAATACAAGTGAGCTGACAGGAAGCATTGTTAAATAAAGTTATTATTTAAGTTTACTGAGTGATTGACTGACTATGAGATTAAGTGACGGTCTGAATAAGTGGCGGACTTGCTTAAAGACGAAGTGACTGACTGACTATTATACTAAGTGACTGACTGACTATTTGACTAAGTGATTGACTGACTATGGGACTAATTGACTGACTGACTATACGACTAAGTGACTGTCTTACTATTATACTATATGAGTGACTGCCTTTTAAACTAAGTGATTGACTTACTGTAAGACTATGTGATTGACTAACTATTAGACTAATAACCTGTCTGACTATTAGACTAAGGTACTAACTACTATGAGTCTAAGTGACTGACTATCTATAAGACTAAGTGACTGACTGACTATTATACTAAGTGATTGACTAAAAATTAGATTTTTTGACTGACTGACTATTAGACTAGGTAACTGACTTTTAGAATAAGTGACTCATTGACTATTTGACTAAGTGAGTTTCTGACTATGGGACTAAGTGACTGTCTGACAATTAGACTAAGTGATTGACTGACAATGAAACTAAGTGACTTTCTGACTATGAGACTAAGTGACTGACTGACTATTAGACTTAATGACTGTCTTACTATGAGACTAAGCAACTGATTGTCTTATTTACTATTAGAAAAAATGAATGCCCTACTATTATACTAAGTGATTGATTGACTGTTCGACAGAATGAATATTATTTTAAGTGACTTACATACTATTTTTATAAGTGACTGACTATAAGACTAGGTGATTGACTGACCATTAGACTGTGACTGACTTACCATAAGGCTGTGCGACTGACTATGAAACTGGGTGACTGTCCAGGGGTTTTTAACCTTATATAACAGACGCCGGATATTGGCGTCTTCCCCCACCAAACAAGGCTGGTTTTTTCCCCTCTCAGAACCAAAAATTATTTTTTTTTTAAATAAAAAGATGTGTCTCAGGATTATATTATCTCAATTCTATTTCAATTTAATCTTGCCAAAGGTAATAAATTATGAAAAAAACAATGAATATAGTTCAAACATGAACAAATGTGTTGTAATAATGAGAAAGTAAGTAAACAAATCCCCCAAAAAGGGAAACGCCGCGAAAATTCCCATGCGCACTTTTTTTCCCCAAAGTGGAAAATCCCGCGTAAAATTCCCCCCACATAAGGGCTAAAGGCCCCTTTCCCCACAACCCAAAAAACCCCTGCCGTCTTTTAGACTGGGCGACTTACTATTTAACTGGGCGACTATTATATACTGGGCAACTGACTTTTAGACTGGCAACTGACTATTATACTTGGCAACTGACTATTAGACTGGGCGACTGGCTATAAGACTAGGCGACTGACTGACCATTAGACTGTATGACTTACTGTAAGACTAAGAGACTGACTATTAAACTGGCCGACTAACTATTATACTTTGGGTCTAACTATTAGACTGGGCAAATTACTATCAGACTTGTTGACTGACTGACCATTAAGATGGGCAACTTACTATTAGACTATTAGACTTACATGAACAATAAGAATGGGCGACTGATTGATAATTAGACCCAGTGACGTACTGATCATTTGACTGGACGACTGACTTACCATTAAACCCAGCAATTAAGGGACCATTTCACTGTACGACAGACTGACTATTAGACCAAGAAGAAAACTGACCATTAAACTGGGGAACTAACTGGCCATTCTGCCTGGTGAATGACTGACCAAAATATTTATAATTCGCCGTTTTGTAGAAAATACAGATATTTACCACATTCAATTGTGTATAGAGCTTGGCAAACACCTCCTGATGTGTACTGACAGCAATCGTGTTACCTCCTGGCAGAGTATTGGCTGCTTTCAAAAAGCGCTCTTTCATATGTACATTAAACACCAAAACTCAGCATCGTCTATGGTATTCGTATCCATCTGGATGATGCATACTATCAAAGGTTTTAGGTGTTACGCTTTTACGTTTTAGAAACATATACAATATAACATAAATTGATTACAACGCCAAATGAAGAAGCACATGTGTATTTATTAAGTAAATTTCTTTAAATTGTGATCAAAAACTTTTTTTGTATGCTCATAGTTTTATTTGCGTTTTACGGAATTACACAAACCATCTCTTAATGAGTTCCGTAGATAACATTGATTAGTTCAAAAGAAAGCGTACCTGGTAAACAAACAAGGGAGAATATGTAGGATACTTTTATATTATATGCAGTTGTAGACAGCAACATACGTGCAATAAAATATGTACAAATAATAAAGTTGAAACAATATTATCTCAATATCGCAGTTGGTGTTATGTTTATTATTAAAGAATAAATTAGGTCGAAAGTCGGCCAACACTTGACAATTTAATATAAACTAAATCTATAAAAAAAAGCATTCAAGGATATCGAACTCGGAATAATTATCGTGTTAAAATCCAATCTATAGTATTGGTTAAGTCACTACGACAGTACGCAACTTCTAATTGCCCATCCTTTTATTATCGTCCATGTTTAACATAGCTTCATAAATGACAATTATAAGTCAGTCAAGTTCAATAAATGATAAAATATGTTTTACAAGACATCAAACAACACTTTTGATATGTTCACGTTAACAAGAACGCGTTGAAGCTATGGGATGATCACGGGTTGATCATCTTGTGTAATGTGAAAAGCTTATGCTGTCTTCATCCACAATACATCCGTCGGCCACGTGTACCTGTCTTTGATTTTAAGCGCTCTGTTCATATTTTGAGGATCGTAGGCAAGGAATGATCTGTCAGAGAGAAAATTGATAATGTAATCGCCGTAACAGAGTTTGTCGTTTTTGTAATGCATCCATTCCATGAGTATGTACTTGATATGCACCGATTCAAAGAACTGTTTGCCACCCATGAGCGCCTTCCATTCACTGGTTTCAATGTCAATTTTTATGAACACTGAATGCTTTCCAAAATGTCCAATCAGATCATCGAGCGTCACCGATTGCACCGTAGTACCGATTTCGGAGAAAGTTCCACCACTCTCAACACGTGTACCCCCAATATTTTTTTCAGCTATTCCCAAGTCTAATCTTAGGTTCATTGTTTCCACCTTGTCTGACAAAGCGTTCCACAACAGCGTAACGTTTTGCGTTAGTTTACCCATTTGCAAAGACGTAATAAGTAGTTCTAGATTACGTTTGTTTGCATCGATGGCGACCACCTTTCGTCCCCGCTGAGCGACGGTGATCGTGTACACTCCGACATTGCAGCCCATGTCCATAAACTCCATTTCCGGTTCTCGTGATAGAATCTTGTGTACAACCGTTACCAGATGACCTTCCCAAAGTCCTTTTGCCGCCAACGACGCCGAAATATAATTATCAATTTTCGGATCGTAAATGCAGATTGGTGTTTCCTTAAAGCCCGGAACCTTTAGACCAACGCATAGGTTTACTGGTTCGACGGTTGTGTTTTTTTTCCGACTGGATGATATTTGTTTCACGCAAGAATCTCTTCCACATGTTTTCTTATGAACGTCCATGTTGTTTGGGGACGATTTAATTATCCTCGATTGCATAGATGCGACGTCAAAGGCGAAAAGCATCCAGGTTGTTAATATTCCTGCAACAAATGCGACTATTATAAACATTTTATTCCCGCAGGACCTCATTTTCCAACTATTTTGCTAAGAGTGTGCGTGTCAATGTTAAACCTTGTCATGATATTTCCGATAACATTTAATATCGACATTTTATCGACGGCACACGGATGTAAAATCGTTACCGACAGGCGTGCATCACTATTACTGCTGTTACATCTTTTTGGACGAAAATTTCAGACTGAATCGCTCCCTGAGCATAAATTGCTTTCATATTTTGTTCAATGCTCTTTTGAAGTTTATGTATTTGAAAACTTATAAAATTGCTAGAGCGAACAACATGTGTGTACGACTATTATTATTAATTCAAATATTTTATAATTATTGTTATTGAGTATGTGTTTAAACTATGTCATAAACTCGTCAGAAATCGTCAATTTTAAAAGCAAGTATTAAAAAATGTTGCTCTTTTGAGTTATGTGTCCTGTAGGCTCAAGAAAAGACTTCAACTTCAACTGTGGTAGTGATTTTTAACATACGCAAGCGAGGTTTTAATGAATTTCAAAGAAATTATGTGTTATTGTTTGAAGATTTAATCTTAATTTCCATTCTGTTATATGGACGTGTTGAATAATACTATATTGTTAATAATATGCATGTATGACGTACGTGAACATAAGTGGTTAGGTTGCCGAGCTAAAAATAAAGATAATTTATGAAAATTGAAGCGCAAATACGAGTGCGTGAACCTTTTTTAATCAAGTTTCTCATTTCAATCACTATTTAGACGAACTAGACAGACACTACCTAACGTTATACTGCGCGATTTCCTGTTTGACTTTTGATAATAAATATTATTGAAGGAATTGGAAGAAATCATTATCGATGAAAAAGTGCGTTATTTAATTCTAGTGCTCAAGAATATTAACGGAATTCAAATTTTGTGAATTGGAGTGTTTAAACATTGTATATTATTGTTAAGTTGTTCAAAATAGACCTTTATAGTTCAGTTATTACAATTTTTGAGTTGAAACGCGTTTTCTTAATGTTTCGTTTAAAATTGTCCTACTTTTTGTCTCAGTTCAAACATTATAAAAACAATGTATACAATAGAATATACGACCGAGGTTGACATACATGTATACTGAAAAAGCAGGTTTGTATGAGTAATTATTAGTTCTATCATAAAGCGTCACAAACGCAAAATGTATTTTTTTCTTTATCATTTATAATAACTCGCGGATTGATTATATCAGCTGAAATACGTATGGTGCGATAGACAAGGGTGAAAGCGGTAACCTTTTGATCCTGACGACTGGGGTTCGAAAATAAAATCATCCGTAAAACTAAATTTAGATTCACATCGTACAAAATGCATGATATACATGCTGGCGAATTCGACTTTATAGACATTTTCTATTTCAGAATTAAATGTATGGCTTTTAATGGCAGTATTGCATTCTTATTATATACAAGTTTGTGGTCCTTTATTTAATGCACGTGACCAATAGCAAAAACAGTACGAAACAGCACAATACAAAACAACATACACATATCTCCTTTTCTGTGTACAGGTTATAAAATTTATTGTATTATTTGAATATTTATTATACCATATCCATATCGTGTTAACTTACTTGTGCTGAAACAGACACATTTGTTCGGTCCATTTTTGGCAGCTGCATTAGTGCATATTGTATGATCTCCATTCAGCAAGATTAAGGAATGACTTTAAAGTGGTGTTTCGCAAACAATTGTATGGTGTGGTATTTTAATCCTATTGTATTGTTGAGGTACTGATATTTTATTTTGTATACATTTCATGAATACAGTGCGCATATTAGAATGTCACAAATATATTAACTCAGTGTAAGCAATGGCTACTAAGTTTAATCGTATGCTGACTTCGGTTACATTACTTGAAAGTTTATTTTGGTACGCTTAATACATATGTTTATAAAAATGTGTTCTAGTATACATTTAAAGTTTCTCATTCCAAGTTTGAACAAACGTGTCGCTCTATCTTTGCATAAGGACTACTAAAAACATATTTTCTTTTCCACAATCTTGGAAAGCCAATGCTGTAAATGTATGTAAACAATATGATACCATATTATGTGAGCTTCGTGCTCGAGATCAGTGTTCTATAGAAAAATTTCATATTAAACTTCGATCAATTGCTTAGCTCGTTTTGTACAAAAGATTGATACTTAACGCCTTTATTAATGTCAAATGTGATACGTGGCGGGTGAGGGAACCCATGGGACTTGAAATGACTAGTTACATCGATTTTTTTTCTGTTGCTGTTCGTTGGTCTATTTTGGATTTAAAGAACAGGTAAACTGTACATTTACATATAAGTGAATAAAAACTGTAAAACAAAAGCTATAAGGCGCATTACTGTTGTAATACTATGCGTATAAACACAAGTTTAGCAACTCAGGTACTATATTTATAAATCATATACATCATTCTGACGGAAATATATGTAAACGTATTTTAGTTATGCAATTGTTGTGTTAACTTTTTCACGAACATTTTGAACAATTTTAATAATTTGTGTACAGGTTCATTTGAAAAAAACATCCACATGCATATACTGTAAATATCACATGACAAATTCAAACACACTTCGTATCCTGGTAAATTTAATTTAAGGTTAACACGTTGGGCAATTCAACCAATTTAATTCGGATGGTATAATCCACATCAGAATTATTATGACAGAAGGGAGGAAATAATATGTTAGGTAATAATGTAATGAATCTTCTAAACTCATTTTGTTACAGATAGATAGAAAGAAGAATGCTCGAAAAACATGTTTATACACGAAATCAAAATCGAAAGTAGAATTAAATAAACATATAATTTTGAAGCGCAATCACACGTTTAATGTAATAAAACAAACACATTCTTTAATTAACGCCTGTGCTTTGATAGTAAATCAGTAGATATTTCTTCGACAGAAAACATGGCAATCTTGGCTTTCAGATACATTAAAAACTTTATCTGACAACAGGCATAACCGTGCAGTCTTCCTTAACCACTTAACACTGACAACAGGCAAAACCGTGCACGCTTCCTTAACCACTTAACACTGACAACAAGCATAACCGTGCACGCTTCCTTAACCACTTAACACTGACAACAGGCATAACCGTGCACGCTTCCTTAACTACTTAACACTGACAACAGGCATAACCGTGCACGCTTCCTTAATCACTGAACACTGACAACAGGCATAACCGTGCACTCTTCCTTAACCACTTAACACTGACAACAGGCATAACCGTGAACGCTTCCTTAACCACTTAACACTGACAACAGGCATTACCGTGCACGCTTCCTTAACCACTTAACAATACAACTATTGACTATCAGTCCTCATTTTGTGCTTCGCCATTGACCTTCCGCGATGATCTAGTTTTCTGTTCAGGTTTTGTTACTTCACGAAATAATTGCATTATTAGACGGTTGAGTTCTGAGCATATGATGTCCAATTTCGTTTCGCGTATATAAGACTTGTTTATATGAATCGTGGAAACAGTTGTTAAATAATTGTGATATATCAGTTATGATAGAACAGTTCCATAAATTTTATTCCGATTTAACAACCAGAAACTTGGAAATATTTTGTTTATTTTGACATGGAAATCGATCTTATTATTCTCTGATCTCAATTTGTTTTATTGCCAAGCTTTTTAAAACATCGATAACGACAAAATGGAAAACATTATTTAATTAACACGCACTTATTTTTGTAAATCTATCACCAAGTAACAATCCAAATATAGTCATTTAAGGTCGAATTCATGACAACCTCGGTTTAGACACATACAAAAACAGAGTTTAAAGAACATAAACATTATATATGTAAACGACTTGACATGTTTACTCGTAATTAATCACTATCCGTTGTTCATTTTTAAATTGACATTCAAGCTTTACCTAGTCTCTGTTTAAATTTCGTCTCTTTACGGAAAACCCCAATCCATAACTGGAATGTTTTCTTTAAAGCTGATATCGGTTTTGCAAAACAGACATGATGTGCTGGTTCTGTTACCATTTACTCTCTTGTTGATCTCAATATGTGCACTGAAGAACAGTTTGCTAAAAATGGTGCTGACTTACAACTAACGTAGAGCGAAAATATTAAATAGAAATGTACTCGCACATACCTTTGTGCATAATCACGCATAACGGTAACACTCGTTAATTTGGAAGACGATTATATCAAGATACGTCTGCGATACTGAATTTGAAATGAAGGTACGATTTGTTATTTACATCCTTCGGTTATGTAAAGCTTTGAATAATTGATACAATATTATTACGTTGAGTCTCAGGGCATGGCTAATAATTTAGTTTTACCTGATATTGGAATGTCGTGAAGGTGTGTTTTCCATTTAGATAAACATAGTTTGGACATCGAGTTTTGATACTTAGAGGTCACAATTTGAAAAAGAATATCGTATGAAGTGATTTTGATTGTATGAAATTGATAAACAATGAAATATTTACAATATAATATTGGTTGTATTATATTGTTTCAGCGATTAAACATCATTTATTATGAATGACCGGTTTATACCTGTTTTTGTTTATTTACAATTGTTTTCGAACGCGTGCAAACATGCTGATGTTAGATACAAACAGTTTTATTTTTATCCTGTTCGCAATGCATACGTATAATTGTGTTTATAACTCTTTGATTCTGTTTTTGATTGCATCGACTGCCTATCATTTTTTGGTTTAAATGTTTTTATGTTGATGAGCATGCACATTTAACATCTTTTACTGAAGCACCAATGCACTTAATTTTGTAAAATACCACGATACAATTATAACAGAGTTATAAATGAAATATATAGAATTTGTGCGTTCGAGATTTTAAATTTCCTTATATCTAGCCTTGCAGCTGTTTGTATAATATATATTAACAGTACTGGAACCAGACGGCATCTATATGAGTCGAGTATCTAATAATGTCAAGAGTTGTCACCGACTCTCACAGTATCAAAGGTATATTAAAGTTGCACTCAAATTTATGTGTATATAATAACATAGCAAAAGGAAACGAGTGAAAACAAACAAATGTTGTTAATAGTGATTTGTTGATTTCGTTTTGAACTATGACCTTGACATGACTTGTACAACTCTAACGTAGTATTAACCTACCTAGTAAAACACTTGAAGATGTCAATTTACATTACGAGAACATTAAACCTATTTAAATATGTAATCTTACGCTTAAGAACAATGTTATTTTGTATTTTGATAATCAAGAATAACAAAAGTGTTGTGCGCCAGGTTTATGTATATTCATTTAAAAAGGTTACTTATCATATTACTACGAACGTAATTGCATTCAAAATTACTTTTAACTCGTGAAAAAGCCTACATCTGATGTCGTGCCAAAACGTGTTTGTAATACTAAAGATAAAACTATACACGTTTGCCTGTGGTCCGCTACTACGTTTCTATAAGTCATTCCGATGTTTGTATGGGAGTCGAAATGCAGTACAAACACTTTAAACCCCAAAGGTATGTCTTTAAAAAGGTCGTGTTCATCGTTTTCATAATGCATTTCTATCGCGTACAATACAATGAAAACCGGTATACATGACAAACGAGATTTATACATTTCATATTCTCAGATGGTAATATCCCTCAACAATGTGATCGATACGCTCGGGTACGTTCCTGAGTTAAGGCTTTCAATTAACGTAATCTTACAAGGACGGCACACTTGTTAAAGTAACATACAGAACAGAACAGAAAAGTAATATAGCTGTATTACCATGATAATAATAATAAACAATAATAGTGATAATATTAAAACATTTGCAAAATTCTATACTTAATTACTAGTGTACGTTTGGAATTAAAATACTGAAAACAAACATTCAAGTTACTGAAATTTTTAAAAGAATTTTTTTTTAATTTGATATTTCATTTCATTTCATATTCTCAGATGGTAATATCCCTTAACAACGTGATCGATACGCTCGGGTACGTTCCTGAGTTAAGACTTTCAATTAACGTAATCTTACAAGGACGGCACACTTGTTAAAGTAATATAGCTGTCTTACCAAGATAATAATAATAAATTACAATAATGATCATATTTTAATTAATTTGTATAATTTGCAAAATTCTAATATGGCCGTTTTGTTTCCTAATATAATGTGTTCTTAAAATGGCAATTAATTGGTTGAATATCCCACTCACACTGTTTATTAAACATATTTTATTTCCAAAATAATCACAAAACTACAAAATATACATAGGAATACAACTATCTTGAAAAAAGGGTAGGACCTAAAGTTCTAACAACATTATAAGTGGTCTTTCCATGTAACTCACATTGTTACAATGATATTATTCCACACACATAACTATGTTAGAGTAAATATACAAAATACTTATTAATTTTTTACAATATTTGATATCTAAAGGATGATGTGTGCCAATATAGAGATATATATGCTGATTAATATGTGAGGGCGAATAGTTTTTTCTATTATATGTTTGGAATTAAATTACTTAACTCAAACATTCAAGTTATTGTAGTTTCACAAGAAAATTACGTCATATGTTGCACAGTTTTGGACTCGATTAGGTCATAAACATATAGTATTTGCTGAGTCTGAGTGTCGCAGTAGGTAGATCATGTGTCGTGTGTGTGTGTTTGAACGCTTCATCAGCACGTTCAAAACAATTAAGTGTGTTATGTAAGCTTTAAGTTAAAGCATTCACGTCTCTGAAAGTTGCTTACTGAAGGATTCTAATGAAGAAAGTTTTAAGAATAATTAACAGATTAAAGGACCTGCATTTTATTTTCACCATGCTTTTGCTAGCAGAAGTTTATATGCGTTCAAAAGGGCAATATTCTCATAGGATTGAAAGACCTTTTTTTTTCAAAAATACTAAGAAGTGTTTTGTAAAAATTGTATATTCGTTTATAAACATGTTTGTTTAACTTTATAGACAATGCTGGCGGGGGTGCTGACTGTACTACCAACACAGGTAAAATGAGTTTATATCAACATAAATCTTATATCATGTGAATTTATATTTGGTAATTTAAGGTATTTAAGATCACACTGTAGATGGGCCAATCAAAATTGAGCTCACATTGACATCGGGTTATTCAATCGCATATGCTGTATACTTTGATTACACAGGTAATAGTGTGAAATTAAGAAATGTGATATGTTCTAATGATGCGAAACCCATAAACGCATATACACCTTCAATCTTTAATATTCTACACATAAATACGGTCATAATGTGAAGGATGCAATTTTATTCGTGGTTTCATGCAATTGTATTGAAGTACTTGTGCATATAATACATTTTTCAATCGGCAGGAAATGTACCAAAAGGTCAAAATTGAAACATTAACAGTTTTGAAACGATTTGGAACCAGGGATAATAAAATGAAAGTTATTAAATGATTGAACTATATTTACTATACAATTAATATTTGTAATGAGAGTATTCATTTTTTATAGCAGGATTTGTTTTACAAGTTATGTGATGAATGAAATATGCGCATATTTTACATGCAATTGGTATATGTCATTAGCCTTTAGTGATATGGACTATATCTTTGAAAATTATGCTTCCATAAATTTATTATAAAATGTGTTTCAGTTTGATAAGTACCATTGCCAAGATTGACTATATTGAAAAATGTATGTTATATTATGGTATGTAATATGTGCTTGTTGTCAGTCAATGAAATAAATATATAAAAATATAAATCGTTAATAAAAGTATTATTTCAGTTTAATTTTGTGCACATAAACAAACGAAAACTGGTTGGCTCAAAGAAATATTGGGCAAGGGCGAGCTCGTTTGTTGTATTTACAACAAGTTCGTTATGTGAGAAAAATGTCTTAAGTTTTGTATGTTTTGTTCATATCCTCCTCCTCCTCCTCCTCCACCTCCTCCTCCTCTTCCTCCTCCACATCATCCTCCTCCTCCTCTTTCAAAAACGCATTACTCAGACTCAGAAACTTCATATTAAGATCTTTGAGAGCGCCCGATAGTTCAGGAAAGAGACTGTTTGGATGAGCTTTAATGCTGAGCGATTCTCATTGCGTGAGTGATAATAGTGACTGGGATAACGACGCTATTTCATTCAATTGCACCTTTAACGTCTTCAAACTAACATTCTTTATATTCAGACCACGGATTGCCTCTTAATTACCGACGAGTACAATTCCATATTAAGCGTTTCTAGCTGTGTGAGTGATGATAGTGCCCAATATAACGACGAAATATTTTTCTATTGCAAATGTTTATTCACATCACTCAGACTCACCCACAGACTCAGACATTTGACTGTCAGACCATGTAGAGCCTCCCACAGAGCGCCACTGTAAAATACTTCCATACAAAGCGTGTCCAGCCGTTTTGGTGCTGATAAAAACTGCGACAGCAACGATTTTTGATTCACTCCCAAATTATCAAATCTCCTCCACAATGCCAGACTCATGCTCTTGACATTTTATATGTAAGAGGCTTCTACAAGACTAGTAAAATAATACTCAAACTTACAAGAAAGCTTTTGTAGAAATCGTGACATTGGGAGATGTCCCTCTTCCCAACTCAGACTTTTGATATTCAGATAATGCAGAGCCTCAAACAATCCGGGAATGCTATTTTTTCGTGTTTATTATAACAGTGTCAAGTTGTTTAAGAGATGATAACGAAGTCAAAAAAGACGATACATGTTTAAGTTCCAAACCTTTCTGCTCAGTACCAATATTCAGAAGTTTTATTCTCAGACCGAACAGAGGCTGCCACAGACCGGGACTGTCATTTTGAGCGAGTATAATAATTTCTTCAAGTTGTTGTAGCGACGACAGAGCATACCACAACTGCGGTACATGATTCGCTTCCAAACGTTCTACATTGCCAACAAGTGTCAGACTCTTAATTTTCAGACCATACAGACGCTTAAACAAATCGGGATCGGCATTCACGTCAATGCACATGTAACTATTTTCCAATTGTGGTTCTGGAATTATAAACACAGGCAAAATCGATACATGACTAATTGTCAGAAGTTTAATTTTCAGTATGAACATTATCTCCAATGGCTCGGGACTCTTATTATACAACCTATTCACAATACGAAACTGTTCTAGCTGTTCTAGCTGTTTGATTGAAAGTAGTGACTGAAACAACGGCGAAAACATGTTTCGCGTTTAAATCTTCCTCTATGTTCAAACTCAGATACTTAATATTCAAACCGTACATAGCATTCCAGAGACCGGGACCACTCAATCGATATTCCACAAGTTCGAATGAATGGTTTAAACCCGTTATAATTGTTGCGTGTGTACAGGTATATAATCCGCCGACCGCGCCCTCAACACAAGACGCTATTTTACATTATGGCGGAGGTTAAGAAGGTGCAGAACAGACTGCGTAACCAGTTAGAGGGTCATTAGAGAGACCGTAATACAATCTTTTATATGGATGACAGTACTGGAGGATGGTTTCTACAATGTGCTGGATCTGCACATTGTAGAACTATCCAGACTGAAAGATCGGAGCTGACAGCACTTGCTGAATCTGCAAAAAATGAATGCAACACATGTACTGCTTTTTGAATATAACTATAGGTGAAACTGAAAGACAGGATTTAGACACAAATAAATACCAATCAATATCGAACATTCATGTGTTGTTCTGCATTTTATACGGCTTTGGACAAAGAAGAAGAAATTATTATTTAAAAATGAATATTTGATAAATTTACAATGTTTACGATGACGCAATCAGGTCCTTACTTGTTATTTGTGGAATATAACGTTTATGAAAATATTCAAAATAGTACGATACATTTCGTTCATCGCTTAGCCGAATAATGTTACTGTTAATTGCAGTAATATTCATTTAAGCGCGTATGGAAATGAGTCAATGTAGAGATAATCTATGTGTGAATAATTACTTATGACAATTTTGTATGTGTGCGTTTCTGATAGTTAAGAGTTTTTAGCGTTTTGACATATTGCACGTTAGCCAACTTAGTTCACACGGTATCCTTGCGTAAGTACATACCGGATATGGAATAAATTCACGTGTTATATACGAGGATTCAAATTAGAAATTAAATCATTTTGTTAAATTGTTTGATCTGCCTTTTCTGTGTACATATTTCTGACAAACACGACTGTTTTTTTCCGTATAACGATCTGCTGTCACGATTGATACTTTCAATTCTATATCACCCTGTGTACTTGAAATTGATCAAAATCAGAGATAAGTGCAAAATGCAGAGAGCGCTTGTTTAAGCGGCATTAATGAACATTTTTCTGAGATTCATGTATTAATTCGTGTATTTAAACCATCGTGGCACGTTAATATGTGTTAATAAGTATATAACCTTTACCAAGATACTTGCAGTCTGATTAATTCAAGTCTGATTAGTGCAGGTAACAAGCAGTCAAATCATAATGCGGCGAACTATAATCCAAATGCGCCTTATGCTGTACATCTTATTAATCTGGTATATCCGAGATCAGATTGTTGAAGTCTCTTAAGGAATGCAATATGATATGTTTGGTAACTTAACATATCAATGTATTTATAATAAAGGTTAAATGATAACGTTCAAATACATGATTTAACGTACAGTATTTAATATTACAAAAACAACGCTTATGTATTGTAAGCTTTTATACGCAAACATCGATTAATATAGGAATAATACACGTTTTCGAGGGCATGATCATCTGCGGGCGCTCGAAAAATCCGTTCCTGCCCGAGTGCCCGATTATTGCATAAACAAATCACACATACCAAAATAAATTAAAATAATATTGAAAACAATGTTTTGTTTATTCGATATCGACAAAAGAATTCGATTATTTCAAGACAGTTCAAGGTTGTGTTTTACATATGCCTCACTCGGTCATCATCCGAAATGACGAGGCTTTACCTTCGGATAGGCAGTTTACGATTTAAAATGTGTTTAAACAGTGGATTAATGCAAAGTTGGAATGCAGCCGCGCAAATTAAGAAATGGGGAATTATTTTGGAATTTACAGCAGGGTCGTTGAAGGTACATAATCACTTAAATTTACAGCATAGTCTTTTGAAAGTGTTGAGTAAATAACCTTAACTTCATTGACGTTGCCAATACAATAAAGCTGTTGTCAAGAGACTGTAGATGGTATAAGTTGAAAAGAGAATTGAAATAGGCATTGCCATTATCCCTGCATGCATGAGGAAACTGGTGCTTATTCAGTTACCCATTTATGCTTGGAAAGTCGTCGAAGGCTGGAGACGGGAAGTAACTGCGTGTGGACCAGATTATGGATATGAAAAACACATAACAGGGCTTGAACGGTATGTAAAACGCCTGGTTAATGCATGATTTCTTCCGTTCAAACCCTCATTTTTCCAAGTTTCTGCACCCCACCAGAGGGCATTATAGATAGAGTTTATGCAATAATATCAGATCTTATCATACTTTTAAGTCAAATATGGCAAATGAGTGCTGTTTGAAATATTAAAAATGCACGTTCGTTGTAAATCACCTGAATTCTAATGCATTCGATCGATGTGGCATGTATTTTTCTTATATCGTAAAATATTGCAACTATCAGACTGCAAAATACTTGAATATATTAAAAATATTACTTAAAATGATACCCTGCATGCATTTACCTTTGAACCCTATCCATTCTCCACTGAGCTCCAATGAATAAAAACTGTTCACCAACAAATTCCTTCCTATCTATGTCTAGGAAAATGACGCTGGACTTATTATTCCGTCGAAAACTAAGGCATCTAGCACTCGCCACGTAAGCGATTGTCACCGGGATCGAGCACCGGTCAGAGCAATCGCCGTTTACAAGAAGGGTCCCGGGTTCAAATCCAAAACACATGGACCACTCTCTTATGAATCGAGTGCTTTGGGACTCGAAACCGGGATCCGACGATTACGTTGCTAGCGCTCAGACCGGGGATGGAACCCTGAACCCAGTCGCTAACAAGGCAAGTGGTCAGACAGGGGATTAATACCGGGATCCATAGCTTACAAGGATAGTGCTCAAATCGGCGCTCGAACTCGAACACACAATAGTACGAGTATAAGGGTTATAACGGTGATAAAACGGTAAAGATGAAACGGCCTATCTGATTGGTTAAACTATGTTGTGGTCCAAACTTAGTAAGTTGTTCCCAAAACTTATTAAGTTGTGGTCTCAACTTAGTTACTTGCGGCCAGAACTTATTAAGTCGAAGGAACAACTTACTATGTTGAGACCTCAACTAAATAAGTTGTAGGAACAAGCTATTAGTTGTGGCCACAAGTTACTTAGTTAAGACCTCAACATGTTATATTATTTTTATCTCTTTTTGCGTTCATCAATGCTATAAAATGTACATCATTTAATTATTATATAAACAAAAGTTTACGTTTCGTCAATTTACCTTAAAAATAAATGGCTTTATTGATACTTTAATGTATTAATTAGCGCGCAAAATTCCGAAATTACCATTTTTTCAGCTTCGTCATTTTGACTTCAAGCAATTGCGGTTTGTCATTACATCACGTGACTGTATTGAGCTGTTGCGATTGGTTAACTATTTTGTTGTTTTGGGGGTAAATGCGCATTGATTTCCCGATTTGCACAGTATCAAAATCGCGAAATGCCAAAAATGTAGGTTTGTCATTTTAAATTGGGTCCATCGATATTTTGGTGAAAACTCGAGTACCGGACACAAAGTCGGCAACGACTTAATTGTAAATTATGACATTGAATGCTGTTTAACAAACAACCATGTTATAACAAAAAAATGTAACCCTATGACTTAATGTCTCTGAGTACTTTGGCTCTTCAAATCTCTTGAAACGGGATAAACAAATAAAAGAAGTCTTTCCTTTTAGATAAACTTGTATTGTTGTTATAAAATGTCTAATTGATATTATAGTGTTTTCAATTCATAACAGTCATAATTCTAGTTTGATAAATTTTATAAGATATGTTCTTCTATGTCTTTCACGAGTCCAATTTAATATATATATATATATTCCATAATATATATTAATAAAAGAGAGACGTGTTACGAAAACCGAAACAGTATAATCCAAGTTTCCTCTGCACTCCCTTGACGCTAATTGGAAATAACTTGCAGTTTTCTCGAAAGAATGCGCCCAGTGTAGGAAAAACGTCGAGCTTATATACCTACTAGTCACATTTTGCTTTAACGTGAGTTGTGCACATCTGGTTTTAGAATTCAAACAAAACTTTCAATCATCTTGTCTGATTTGTCTAAATTCGCCTCCCAACCCTGTTTTCAGGCAGTTAGGAAATAATTAATATCGCAATTAAAATGCTTTGACCGATGCTGTGACCAACAAATAACCAGTTGTTCGGTGACTTGAACTTTCATAAATGTGGCAGACGTTCAGTAGCTTAAAGCTATCTAGTAGCTATCTAGTTCACTGCGTGGACAAAAGTGTCACAAAATTAAGTAACTTTGGTTTATGCTTATGCATGTAATCGCCAAAGAAACATGCAACTATGGAAACTGATTAAAACATATTATGAGAGAATATATTATCTGGATCCATATCAATTATGTTTCCTAAAAAATAGGTTGACTGAAATGCCAGTATATTTAAATATATAGCTTACTTAAATCATACGATTTATTTCGATGATGTTTGATTGAGATATACTTACAATATGAATATAAAGTATTCATGATATATGATAGTGTACAAATATGAATGTTCTTTAGACACACGGGAGCAAGATTGTTTACACAAACCTATTGGTTAAAGCCAAACCATGACCCGAACCACAATTTCATCATACATAGCTTCAACTGACGCTTGACAAAAGCTGTCAAATTCTGTGGAACGAATCCGATCGCAGTTGTGTGACTTACAACCAACCAACAGGCGGTACAAGTAGCGAAAAGAATTCGACCACGTCAATCCTGACGCAGTTTTTCGTCGAATCTTATTTGAACAGGTTGTTTGTGTATAGAAAAAAATATCGAAGAAGCCTATACAAACGAAATCGATATGTGATTATTTATGTATCGTTCACTTTTGAGATAGTGGGCTTGCAGTTGTTGAAGTTTATTGAATTTAAACGTTTTATTTTAAGACCTTTTTATTATTGAATTTGAATGCTGTCGTACGTTTTCTTCCAGACATTTTATTTAAATAACTAAGATATATGAAATGTTGTTTAACTATAATTGTAGGAAATATCTGGAAATCCACTAAAGGAGCTAAAGTGTTTTTTGAGGCTTTTGTCTCAAGTCCTCTTTATACCGTGGAGGTGAAGCTGCATTCGTGTTATTCATAACCGAGCCAAAGCGGCAATGGTACAAGGTACTACCTGATACAAACAGGTACGTGGGTATAAATACAAATATCTAAATCTCTAATCGACATTTGGTGAAGCGTATTATTTCTTGCTTAACTATTGCACTGTTTAAAATTGTGTAAACGATTTTTTGTTGTGATATAGCTGTGTAGGTATTCATTAACTCTATGCTTACTATTAATGAAGTTCGTGTAAACGCGATAAGTAAATATAGTGCATTTTATGTTACAGAGTGTCCATTGTGTATATTCCCATGACAGAGATCGAACATCAGCATTCATAAGATTCGTTTTGTAACCTTTTGTCCGAATGATGAACGTTATTAACCTATATTTGAACGTTTGCCCTTGTTCTGCGAATTAAAGTATGTATGTGGACTCGAGCTTAACCTTTCAATACCTTAAGTTGTGTAACGTACGCCAACACACGCTTTCTGTCACTGAATGACCACGAGACCAGGTTCGAGTTCCAAGCGTTCCCGAAGACAGGACCAGACGTCATCACACCGGTGTAACCAGAGGCCTATTGCGCGTAACAATTTTGTGCTTTCTTGAAGACAAACAGCATTTTAAAATATAGTCATTCGTTAAAAGAATGATTTGTATATTTTGATGTTTTAGTTTTGTTGTTAAAATTTTTGTACGGATTGATGTTTCAAGTTGTAGAGCACGTAAGCATTCAAAGTTTGACAATAAACCAGCTTGTCACCCATCATTCAACTTCAAAATAACTAACCACAAATGAACTTTATAAAGATACTACTTGTCGCGTATATACCTTTCTTCCATTAATAAAACTCAAGGTAACGTTTAGAGGTCACAAGTCAAACGTGACCAAAACACAATATCTGCGATTTGCAACTTCATCATTCATCGTGTAGAAATAAGTTCCATAAATGCCAATCAGAAGACAACGATGTGTCGCGTGTAATATCCATGAACCCACCTCAAATGTCAAGGTAAAACTAAACGGCTGAAGTTTAACTGTCACTATAAAACAGATTGTACAGACTCTTACCATGGACTATTGATAATAATGAGACCTTACAAAGCATTGACTATATTGACCTGTTGACAACATAAGGTAGATCACGTGATCTTTTGCGCGGGAATAGGAAAGAATGCATTGTTTGTTAAACACTCACAGCATAACACGAAATAATATGCATGAAACAGAAATTCACATTAAATAAATAGGCATATTGTTTCTAATTTAAATGAACATTTTTTTTTAAACAGCAATATAATGAAAACAAGATAACTTTAAGAAAAACATTTAAATTGAATACTAATAAACAAACATACGTGAACATGATTGATATATATATACATAGTAAAATCTTCATTGAATTAAAAAGAGTATTATATTACGAAAAACATTGTCAATATAGATACATTATCAGATCAGTAGCGAAATTGTGATATACGGAAAATTTTACAAGACAAGGAAATCGAATGTACTATTTAAGATAACGGGTAATAATAAAGTATTCGTTAATTGCTTACATTGAAGTATTTGACACTAGTACGCCATTAAATTATATACACTAAGATATCATGCTTAAATTTTACCGTCTTACTGTCTACTGCAAGAATGAAAAATTGAAATCCATTTCGTTGGAATCCATAAAACAAGTTTTTGTTAACCACAAGTCAATGAACGCATCCGAGTGTTTGCGATTAATGAAAGTCGGTTTCAGCGAGATCATAATGCATAAGGGCCCTTCTCTAAAGACAGTTGTAACATCTACTTTGTGGCCATCTTATCAGGAGTGTTGGAGGACGTGTAGTGCAGATCATCACAACAATATCACGGTTGTTTGTACACGTAGCAGTAGTGAAAGTGACCGTGATTTGCAGACGTTTGCTAATATTAAATAATAAAAGTGCATAGACCGTTTAAGTCAACCGCCTTTTGCATCATGTGTCAAATGTGTTCGTAGTTATTTATGTTGTCAGATTATGCCAATTTTAAAAGGTACATTGTTTCGCATATGAGTAATCCCCAATTGAAAGTTTCCGTTCTTTTTTTGTAATCAATACAAACATCCATATCATACCGTATCCAGCTTCATGAGTTAAAACTTATAAAAATATGTTATAAACACTTTTTTTTAATTATTATTTCTAAAAAAACAAGCTTTACCAATTTACTTTTAGTTTGAATCACACACACGCAATTTTTCCGAATTCAAAAGCCCGTGCCCCATTCCGAAATAGTAAAACAAATACTGGTTATTAAGTAAGATGTTACTTTTTTTTCTTGTGGTAATTAAATATCATTATTGATAAGGTCATTGACCAAGGGCCACACATCATTCACATTTGAAAAATGTGTCTTTTATTATATAAACATTCATGTTTATGTTTGTGTTTTATAAGCAATAAGTAAAGGTTCAATGCACCAGCATTGGTGAAACTTTGTATATAGTAAGCCTGGATGATACTATACTATTGGGACCAGTTGGATCATGGTCACTGTTTCTAAATATTGATACTAATTGTCTGTACGTCTGTAATTATGGAGATATTTTTATGGAATGTTATGTATAGGAAGCTTGCATGAATATCTAACGTGGGTTATATTTGAGGCACGTCGTGTCAAGCTGACAGTTACTAAAACGAGCACCAATGGGTTTCATTTTGTTTAAGTGTGTAAACTGCATCATCATATCAATTGTAATTACAAGATCCAATGAACAGGCCCCTGCTTGTAATGTTCCACTCTTAAATAAATGTTTACACACATTGTATTGGGAAATATAAATATTAACTCGAAGAAGAATGCTGTAGCTGCTTCATTTACACTGAACCATATATGACTAACCAGTGTATTAATCACTACGTATTTCATGGTTCACCACGAAACTGAATGTGTTTTCAGATAGCAAAGAACATTATTAAAATTGTTAAGCTACCACTTAAGGAATGCAGGCCCGTGACACTAAAATTAAGCCCCGCATCTAATTCAGAAAGTTATTAGCTCATGCTTTCATTGAAATTATGTTCGCAATATGTTTATTTGCTTATTGAACGTCTTTCTGTTACGATAAATAAAGACATTACGTTCATATGGTTATCTCGCTACTCCCAAACAGGCTTTAAACATCGATGAATAACTCATTTTTTCGGGCATATTAGAACAAATAAAATATCATGCACACATGTTTATTAAATCAATCCTTACTGCTTTTTATACAGCACATGCTGAACTTTGGTTTAATATTTATGTATGCAACTTGCGTAGTGAAAATAACAGAATATTTAACTTAACTCTTATATGGAAGAAGGTATCCGAATATAAACAAGCATGCGTCGTCAATTTAAAACGTATTAACCGTCTATAGACCACATTCATAGTCTCATCTTCATGAAACGTAGTCTGAATATTTATCACAATGATATCTTGAACGAGTTAACACATGGTCTGACCATATTTCATGAAGAGTGGATTATAAATGTGGATTCTAGAATGTTAAATTATAAATATGTTTGAACTATAGCCATATAAGGAAAACTGCCCCTACCCCGCCCTGGTGGTCATGGTTTTCAATTCGCCGGGCAGTTTTGAACAGGGCTCGACTAATATAAGAACACATGTTCTAACCAAGTTTCATTTCCCCGACCTTTGCCGGACATGATTTTAACATGCCTGAACTATTTGCGAACAAAGCTGAGATATCATTAATATATGTTCTGACAACGTGTAATGAAGATTTGATCATTACTGTGACTTATAGAGTATTAACAAGCTTTTTCTTTAATTTGACCTAGTGGACTGGCTATAGTCACGTCATTTTAAAATCAAATCAAGTATGTTAAAATTATTAGGCAAACAAGCCGTATTTGTGAATAAAACAACTGCTGTATTTGGAATTTAGCCTCTACGTTTGACCTTGACGTTGATGGTATGAACACGATTCGCTCACGCGATACCCAGTTGATGTAGGTGGAAATAAGTGCCAAGTTAAATAAACATCATCGAATACATGGTCAAGTTACAGAGCAGGGAAACCCTATTTTTTACAATTATTTTAATTGTTACCATTGGTCGCAAAGTTTAACCTTGATCTGCATGTAGCAATACTGCTCTTGCGCATGACATATCGTCAGAAGGTGAACATATGTGTCAAGTCATTTAAAATCTGTCAATGAAGATTACGTTATAGAGCGCGTTAAAACCCTTTTTTTTAAATTTGTCTTTCAATGTTTAAGTTGACCTTTCATGTAGCTGCCTTCGACACAACATTGGATAAATGTGAACTTGTGGAGAGTTATTTCACTATCCTTAATTTGATTCGGAAGTTAATCTCTGTACAAATCTCGTACAGACGGCCTGGCGGAGAAACGTGCGGGACAAATACATACGGAATATTACGCTAGTCAATTGTTCCAAGAGTTTGTATCACTCGAGTGGCTTGTGTGATGACGTATCACACGAGAGGCGGAGCCTCGAGTGTGATGCGAAATAGCACAAGCCACGAGCTGTGATACAAACTCTTGGAACAATTGACTAGCTAACGAAAACAGTTAACACATGTATTTTATACTTTAACAAAACTGACAAAACAATGACTAAAACGGTACGCCATAGTTTATTTAAGACGCGTATGAATACAGTTTATGTAAATTAACGTGTAAACATTCGAACCGGGAAAACACAGGTTTCCGACACGCTTACCTTAATGCCATCGTTAATCCAATTCTTATAACATATTAAGTTGACAACTTTAATCCGATGTTTATAACAAAAACGTTTAAACGATATGCACTTCCACTTCTATCTTCCTTGTCTTTATCGAAACTTAGTTTAAACCACACTAGTGTATTGTATTCCTATCGAAATATACATTTATGCATGATAAACACACACTACAAAATACGTTTTAACACATAGTTTACTGTTAAAAAACACCACGTCCAACATGTTCTTACAGAGTTTAGATAAAACTATTGTGTTTTGTCACAGAAATGACGTCAAACGATGTACTACGTAATATATTTCGTAAAATAAAATATTTCTATTTTCGGTGCGTGTAATGTGACGTCATTAAATGGGTCGAAGTAGTCCGGCTAGTATGGTAATACGGAATTGGAAACAGCGAGTAGCGTAATACCGGATTTTTATTTCAACGATTGATACAACCTGTATTTTGTTAAAAGCATTAAACAGGTATATAATAAATTCCAAAATGCATCATGTCTACTGGAACTTGTTTGTTACTATACGTACATTTGCAAAACCACTGATATACTCAGAAGTAGTGTTATGTCAATACTTAAGCATCAATCGAATGACAATATAAGATATTTTTATTGACTTTCGCAGGGAAGGTGTTAGTTCACTTTTTGCTTGATCTCAGATGTTAAATGTAAATTAAAGTTTAATTTGAATTATGCTATTTAAAATAATGCACAATTATGAACTTTCAGCAATAAGAAAAATAAATGTCAGTGTTAAAACAGCATCACAATCGGGTGATCTCATCAGTCAAAGCTAACAATGAAGCAGGTGTTTCACAGTGTCAGTTACGTCAGTAACGTCAACACAGCTTGGCCTTTTTTCCCACTAACATGCCTGGCCGTTATTTGTGGTGCCTTAGTTTTTTTGTGTGTATATTTTAGGCTGATATTTCTGTCATTCTTTTGCAAATTTCGATTATTTTAGTTTAAGTTAACTTTTCAATAAAAACGACATATAAGCTCGCCCCATATCGCATTCGCATTGGGTCCGTTTGAAATGATTTTATTCTCACATTTTAAAAAAGGAAAATGCACTGGTTATGAATCGTCGGAATAAAGAAATCAGCTGTCTAAACTCCATCTGACATGTTCGGATTTGTTACGGTTCACGTACATGACGAAATATCAAATTTGTCGTGCTATCGAAAAATAAACCATTGCGCATTTTGACATGTAAGCGTGCACGTAATGAAAGGACAGTAATCACTCATAATTTCCTTTAATAGAAATATTGTAGTCTGTAAACGTTTGACAACAATAAGCATAAACCTAACAGACTAAAAGAGTGTATAACAAAACACGCTATTCGCATTGTCTGTTAGTAGGCGAACATGTACGCACACGAACCCGATACCATTTAACATCTTAGTGAAGTTAGAAAATACTAAGTTTAGCAAAACAATGACGGGAAAAAAATGTTTTGTCGACCTACATTGGTATCTTTATAATTCTTGACGTTTAGTGGTATTGAATATGTTTTCCCCTAAAGAAGAGTTTATTTTAATACTGGAAAAAAAAACTGCATGTTCGTGTACAAAAAAGGAAACAATATCAAAACGTTCGTATTAACCTTTATCTATAAAATATGGAAAGAAAAATCCAGTATAAATGATAATGAACAGCATGCACACTCCGTACAGAAATGTTTAACACATGTCAGTGTATCTCACTTTAGTAAAATAAAAGTTATTTTATCATTGCATCGTACCGTTCGTTATTTCGAGTTGATACGCAATTGTTTAGCTACTCACAAAAGACACTTTAATTGAAACGTGGTTTTCTCCGATTGTTCAGCTGTCAAATCCAAAAGAGCATCGCATAATATAGACCATTCAGGCTCAATATGGCCGCCATCGGAATCTGCTATCCACGACGCATGCGCGTACCTGCCAGACAACTTTTGGAGAACTTTGCCCATCTCGGCATGCTCAACTCTTTCCAAAAACAGCAGTACTATTGGTTTATTTTGATCGTAAGTTTCTTGCACTTCTTTCCTGCACCATTCCTTTTGGCAGAAGTGTTTAGACACTGCTAGAATGATGACTGCCGAGTCTTCAATACAACGTATTATCTCCTCACCAAGCTCAAATCCGGGCCTAAAATGGCGATCCCCAGAGCACACCAAAACCCGGCTAGTTCCCGTCTTCATCTGTAGCTCTGAATTCAGTCTCGGTAAGATTTTGTTCACGATCAACTCGGCATCATCAGCGCTAAATGATAAGAAAGCTACAAACTTCTTTGGAAATTCTCCCACTTCAATTTGATGCCTAATATTCTTTTTCTTCCGTTGCCTTCGCCTAAAACTTTGGATCTTGAAGAATATAACGAGGCAAATTAGCAGAACAAAACACACTATCGGAAGAGAAATTGCGAGTTTGCTCTTTATGTTTTGAACTCGACAGTATGACTTGGTATTTTTCAAAGCATTTTGGAAAATGTTCAACCGTTCACCTTGCATTGTACACATATAGCCTTCACGGGGACTCGAAATAAAAGTGTCGAGATTTGTGTAAATCCATTCGATCGTTTCCATGTGGTCATCATCACACGAGCAAATGTAAGGCATATTGGATAGGTCTATTAGCAGAAAGTTTGGAGCTGCTGCTAGTTTTTCCATCGATTTCCTTGTATGTACATCTATGGAATGTACCGCATTGTAGGATAAATTCAACACTTTAAGATTTGTCAAGTGGTCGATTTTGAAGTCTAGCGAAGAAAGGTTATTGTGAGAAAGATCCAGCACTTCTAATTCTGAATTAGTCAAAAACATGTTATAGGGAATGCGATTAATACCATTTGTGTTTAATTTCAAAACTTTCATCTTTGTATTGTTCTTAATAAGTAGCTCAAACGTATGTTCGTAATACACTTGCATCTTGTGAAGCTGGTTACTTGATACATCTAAATATTGGAGATTCGTAGATGGCGATAGAAACTGAGGGGATAGGAATTCGATCATGTTTCCAGATAGACTTATCCATTCCACCGTTTTCTGTGTGTCATTGTGAAGTTTAACTGTAAAGTTCAACCGTTTGATCAAATTATTTTCTAGGCTGAATTTCTTGATTTTGAACGGACATGACGTTAAATCAAAATCAACTTCATATAATGGTGGAGTAACCATGTACTTGCCTAAGCCGTTGAAATACATCTCCTCAACGTTGAAGTTAAACTTTGCAAAAAGGCATTGAACTCTCTTTTTAGCACCAAATAGCCATTTGAGAAACGTTTTCGAAAGATTTGAATCACTTATGTCGATTACTTTTAAACTGGAACAAGGCTCTTCAGGAAGATGTATGACTTTGAATAAAGCATGCCTCAAATAAACTTCATTGACGGAATTACAGAGTCCGCTCTTAATGAAAGCTTTTAAATCCAAACTGCTGAAGCTGATGTTAGACATGTCCAGGTATGTAATATTCCTCTGTATGTCGCGACCAGCGATGCCTTGAAAGAAACGTTCCCCCGCAATGATATTATACCGTGAACCCAAGCCTGTCAGTGTAAGTTTATTCACTTGCGGCAGGCTAGCTGAATACATGCTGTTCGAGAAGTTTCTTTCATAAATAAAAATGTTCCCGGAAAAGTCAAATTCTTTAAGTTTGTGCAAACTATATAATGTATCATATTTTGTAAAGTACATGTGCTCATTGTGATAGCCAAGGTAGGTAAGATTGGAAAGTCCTTTGAAAACACGACTGCCAAGAGATGCGCCGCTAGCCCATATTTCCAGCGTTTGTACCTTTGCCCATTGTTGTTTATCCGAAAATGTCTTATTAGTTAGAAACAACGCATTGACGCCGTGCAAAACCACTTCCCGAATAGTGTCACTTAGAACTATTGTACTTGGGTTTGGTGTTCTACAGGTTGCCTTATCTTCGATACATACACACGATTTCGAGCACGCGGATGAGCATACAGTAAACAAGCAAACAATAACTGACAATGCCACTGTTTGATACATAATTACTTAAGACTTTTTTCAAACACTAAATACAACATACTCCCTGAATACTTAGTATGATCGTTTGCTGATGCAGATTTGTGATATTTAAGCCGATAAAGATCCAATGCGCAGACATGGTGCGGTTATCCAAAACAAAACTGGTATTCCCCTATTTGGTTCTTTCACAAGATAACGGCATATACAATAGTCGGAAGTTATGAAGGAAAGGCGGTTCCACACTTAAAACGGACATATAAATTTTTATGTTTCACTTCGAACAGACGTTATCCTACTGTACAAGGATCTATGACTTTGCTAGAAAGAATGTACTTCCTAATTTAATGGTTAAAACCGACATAACACTCGAGTTACACATTTTTATAAGTACAGCAACAGCCTTCGTGTTCGTTGGTTTCCTATGACATCCTGAAAGGGGCATTTTCACAGATTTTGTCATATTTTGAAGTTTGTCATTAAATGCTTTATATTGATAAATGTAAACATTGGATCTTAAAAGCTCCAGTAAAAAATCAAGAATACAATTAAAAAAGGGGAAAAAAGTAGCCGGTACCAGGGCTCGAACCAGTGACCCCCGGAGTCCTGGAGTTAGTCTGAAGTAAAAACGCATTAGCCCTCTCGGCTATTCCGCCGGGTGTACGCATTTGACGTATTTTATACCTTATAAAAGCAATCTTCGTAGTTTCGTAAATTTAAACGACAACAACAGAACTCTCCAAATTATTCAATCGTTTTTCGTTGCAACGCTTTATAATTTTTAGGTTTTCAAATCGTCGAAAGAAAAATATAATGGCTATAATTGGACTATGGTAAATGTTCAGTAATACTGTTTTCTCACAAAATCATAACTAAAACGAAAATTTGCGAATCTGAAATAACTTTTTTCAATTTTGTCAATTTACCAAACCGTGAAAAGATCCCTTTAACGTGTGTCAATATAATATACCATATACAAGACACTCATACTTCGAGTATGTTTTCCTGATCTCTATAAAACAGACAACACAGCTTAATGGGTGTACTATCACTCTGCTATTTAAGGATGCACGATCGTTTTTCACTTAACTGTACTTTATGTATTTGCCGTTCAAGCTTAAACAAACGTTATGGCAATTAGGGCGTTAAAACGATTATTATATCTAGGCTGTTGGCAGAATCACACAGGGAAAGCTTATTTTCCGTTATATAAACAATCCCCATCGTAAACACTTGGGCTATCACGGAATGTCACTTTACACTTATCAGTAGTGGCTGATGAGCTCACATTGCAAGCACACAAAATAGTATAAGTAACATGCTCGCAAACACTGTGAGAAGAAGAAGTTTCAAATAATTGTGATCTATTTAACTTGAACATGATTTTTGCCAATCTGCGCTGCAAGTTTAAACGTCACCGCATAATTACCGTTAATAGCCTGTCGTGTGATTTGATTAAATGTAACTAAATAATAAACCAAAAACATGTGCTCAGCTTGTTGTTTTAAACAGAGCATCGTATGAAATGCCTTTGCTTTTCTGATTTTACATTAAATTGGAATACAATATGTTCATGTGCGCTGCATTTTTTAACTTTATTACACCGAAAACTACGATTCTGTTCTGAATTATATTTTATGTCACTACCGCACATTAGTTAACGAGTAGTTAAGTCGTTGGATCGAGTGTGTCTTTGGTATCTACTAAGTAGCTCGCGGGATCGGTAGCCGGACTACCTTTCAAACGTTTTAACAAACACAATTGGACTACACAATCTTCTGTATTTTCTTACAAACATGCATCACATGTTTATGAAGCCGTACTCGTAATATTGTCAGCTATTATTTGAAATTCATATTTTTTCTATAAAGCAAGAAGATCATATAAGCCTTTTTGCACATATACTGATAAAATCATCTTGATTCCAAGAGATTATTCTTCAGACAAACTGCATGTTGTCCACACTGACAGCTTGACATCGTTTCTATGAACTAAATAATTCAGATTTTAGAAGACCTGATCTGTTCTAGCATCACTGAAAGGAGATGTACCTGAAACAAAATCTTGTTCAGAACATACGATTTTTTTGCTACATGAAGCAACTAGCGGAGACATTACAGTTCATAATATTAAACATGTTACACAAAGTGGTGCTTTAGAACTAACAACCTTACGAGTATATCAGCCGTCGTCGGTGAAATACCAATGAAAAAGAAACAGTCTCTAAAATGTTTAAGAGAAGCCCGCTAACACGTCGTTGTAGTTATACACGCGATCGGTTCAATATATCGATGTTCACTGACAAAGTACAGTATGCAGGATCACGTGACTTCGTGTGGTTCATAGTTAAACGTTAATGGATGTATACACGGTAAGTTGTGTTTTAAATATCTGTAACAAAAAAATAAGAATAGTTACTAGTGCATCAAGCACAGTATTTTATTTTGCTTATTGCAAATTGAAATACATCAGCATTACTTGATTTAGTAAGCCTGTTTTCTTAGCCAAATATTATATGTGTACACCTTTCATGCAACATGGACATTTGACACCGATTTGAGACGCATTTAAAGATTAATTCTTACATTTTATGATATCGACACAGAATGCAAGAAAAACAGTGTTTTATGCACTAAATATGTTTGCAAATTCATTTCAATAACCTGAGATATTTGCAAACAAAAGTGATTTTACGTTTTGTCCAGCACGTGTATAAACCCAATGTTAATCCCGTTGATTCTGAACCATGAGTAGTATTTAAGTTAAGTTTAAGTTAAGTTAGTAGTGTTATTCCCCCTGCATTGCTGTAAGGAAATCAGAGCAATGTTACTGCGAACCTGCAGCAAAAGCAATTCATTTATCCGTTACGAAAAGGTTACTTAAGTATTGCCATATGGGGTATAACTTTAAGCGAATCTAGTTTAGTTGAATCAACTTTGTTTTGAGTTTCTTAATTAATGTCAACATGACTTTTGTATGGTGATACGTAAATTTTGAGACCACGTAAATACGTTTTTTACCATGACTGAGGTATGATTGAGACACATGTTGATGTACTTAACATGCTCAATCGCGTTGTCTCGACAGTGTGGCCAAGCCTTTACTTAAACTTAACTTCGGAGATCTACTCTAGGATGTGAACACCAATATCTAGCGTTGAACTTTGTGATGCGCTTGCTCTTGAACTTCAGCTTGTCAAACGTCGAAAGCTGGTTTGTTTTGGGCACACCACTAGAAACGACCCTTTGTGCAAGAATAATATCCAGGGCAGCTTGAGGGCGGTCGACTTAGAGGCCGTCAGAAGAAAAACTGGATGGGCCATGTAAAAGAGTGAACATCCCTTCCCATGGATGTATCACTCTCAGCAGCAACCAACAGACCTGACTTGATGGTGATTTCTGTATCGTGGTCCCTCAAAACGGTCGTAGGATTGATGATGATGAGATCTGAACTCAGCTTAGATCACTAAATTCTAACGATTGCACTTGACATTTATGCCGAGTTCAGGTATCTATATTCCGTCGAATTTTGTCAATGTCTATTATATCAAAAATTTAAGAATTTTTTTCAAAGGAATTAATAAAGTATGTTATTTGGAATTTCAGTCCCGTGATTACAACTTCGGGAAAAACAAGTGTAATATGAAAACGTTTAGACAATAAATTAGTTAAGTATATTACCACACAAACTTGAAGGTTGAAGAAAACCAATGACCACGAGGCTATCGAATGGGATTCATCTAATATATCGAGCATCTACTAGTTTGAAATGGCGACGATTGTTTACATTTCGAAAAAAACAAACATTAAATTGTTGTATAGATATTCCGTTTTGTTTGTAACCTTACAAATTAATACGCTAAGGAGCAAACTGAATAAAAAAATAAAATTGATATAAACAAATGTTATAGTTCTGAAAATGAATGTGAGAATTAACATTTAACAAATAAATTTTTAAGGCATTATTACATAACGGCATAATCTATGAAATACAGTTCTGACATAGAACTATAGCCGCGGTCGTTATTGATGCAAAACAATTTGAACTTAAAGACGTGATATTAAGAAACTGACTTTGCAGCACATACTCAGTAGAGAAGTTTATTTTAATTGCAACGTAATAGACGTCTACATTGAAACATGTTTTACCCAGAGACTTCTCATCCGAGTTAAAACGTCTAAGATCCCTACATATACAGGCGGTCGAAATTATTTTTTTCCAGCATCGTATAAATATGTAAGTTCATTGTCGTATTATTGGGTTCGGCAATTGTCGAAAAATTATGTTCGGGCGGAACCTTATAAATATGTTTTACCATCTTCTTTACACAACACAATTGCACGACCCCTATGACGACCTTTGACATAATCAGTTGGACGTTTACCGCCGTGAAACGGTTTTTGCAATATATCAGTTAAATTAAAGGGATCTTTTCACGCTTTGGTAAATTGACAAAATTGAAAAAAGTTGTTTCAGATTCGTAAGTTTTCGTTTTAGTTATGATATTTGTGAGGAAACAGTAATACTGAACATTAACCATGCTCTAATATAGCCATTATATGCATATTTTGACGATTTTAAAACCTAAAAATTATAAAACGTTGCAACGCGAAACGATTGAATAATTTGGAGAGTTCTGTTTTTGTCGTTAAATTTTGTGAAACTACGAAGATTGCTTATATAAGGTATAAAATACGTCAAGAATGTGTATTCGGCGGAATAGCTCAGTAGGCTAAAGCGTTTTTACTTCAGGACTCTGGGAGGACCACAGGGGTCACTGGTTCGAAACCTGCTCCGGGCAATATTCTTTTCCTTTTTTTAATTTTTTTCTTGATTTTTTACTGGAGCTTTTACGATCCAATGTTTACATTTATCAATATAAAGCATTTAATGAATAAGTTAAAAAAATGCCAAAATCTGTGAAAAGGCCCCTTTAAGCTTATTATGTAAGGGACTAATATAAGCTGAATTAAAAGCCTTTAGTTATATTTATTTTAACACATATACTCATATTTATGTGCTACTTTGCTTACTGCTTGTGCTTCAACACAACGCTGGAACACAATTCGTGTCATTCTGATTGTTCTTAAGTCTGTACCCGCCATTTTAAAGTAAATTTAATGGGGTAAGATTAAACAAGACGAACCATTTTTGTTTTATCTTTAGGAGTGTGTTCTCACCATTCACAGACATTATCAGTGCGTACGAGTATGAACCTTTTATATTCTGGATTTCAAACGCACACACGACAATTAAAATGCGTGTGAGCTTAATTCCTTGATTTTTATCGGTTGATAACTTGTATCTGTTGAAAATAAGAAATATGCCTGAAACATGTTCATATAACTTTTTAATGAGTATGCATTGAAAACCAAATATACATGTTCACAAACTATCCAAGAAAAAAGCAGGTAACCGATTTCACCCTGAATACAACTGTGGAACATAAGCAAATATACTCCTTCCAGCCATGCCTCATTATATTGATTCGACTGAGTTTAATTGGTTGAATGTATCATTATATTTACAATTAGAATGTGTTGCTTCAAGCTGCCAACCTTTTTTCAAACTGAAGCAATTAGCTATTTCTGTCGAGAATTTCCATCGCAAGGTGTATAATAAACACGTTAGCAATTGCGTTTTTTTTCTAGAACAAAACCAAATTCTTTTGAACAGCTATAAATCTTTATAGAAGATGTTGTATTTTATAGGCGAATGTTTTATGTATAGTAGTAATGAAGGATAAATATCGAATGATTCACATGAACATGTGTCAAGCGAATCTATACAACAGCATTTGAGACTGTAAATGGCCAAGTAAATGTTTTGGAAATAAAATCTCGGTCGTTGTACTGAATTTTAACTCCCGCGTTATCAAGTCGTATTATTCATTATATCGTTGACTTTCAGTCGACTTGTTTAAAGGATACACGCTGATAAAGAAACGTATTTAAGCAACCCTATTGACACATGTGGTTGGGCTATAAACTAAAGTGTTAAGCATAGGTAGGAATAGCTAAACAGATACACAATATAGCGATAACACACAATATAGCGTTAAACATTGTTTATGCTTGGAGTAATGATTATGCCTGCTACTAGCTCAGATAAACCATTAATTCGCACTCTGATGGGTAATCGATAAGCTTTCTTGTTCAAACAAACTCATAAACTTTCACCAATTTGTTAACAAAATGGAACGTTCATGTTCAATATAGTAAGTACAGTGTTGTGTCAACAGGTTGAGCGAGATATGTTCAACACGTTTGCTAAATTTTTAGCTCAAACCTTATTAATAACATATATCATGTAAAGCAATATCAAGCAAATTATCTAAGTTAAGTCCAAGAGCAAAACACTTATTACTTGTATTTGCACTAATAATTGCAATCAATATTACGCTTTACCTATAATTTTGCTCGTATATTCACAATCAATATTTGTTATTTCTAAGATCAGTTAAAATTTCATCCTAATTATAACCATTTATGGGCAAATTAAAGCTTCACTTGTGAGTCCATGTTGCGACCATATAAGGTTACCAGCGAAAAACGTACCGAGTATAAATAGAGGTTAAGTATGTACAAGAGCAAGCTTATCTAGTCTAACCTTGAGCATGTTGGCGATTAGATGTTCTGAAATCCGGACACCTGTCAGAGGCCTATCTTAAGCAGGTGGTATGGAAACGCCGCCTCCATTACGCTAACATCTTCCAAAAATATATTGTTGTTAATAGCACAATAATCAAGTAATGTGCACTGACACAAGCACTAGCGCACCAATCGCACACTCTTCAACAGTTTATTTCACGTATATATACCAAAATTGAGTTGATATTATCGCGAAAATTTCAGTCCGCTGATCATAAGTCGATGTATATTTACTGGCATAATCTTTAATGAAAGAAAATGATGTAAATTTTAGTGAATTATATTCCGTTTATATGATTTACCTTTATTTATAATTTGGTTTGAGTGAATTTTCTGCATTGAATACACGGTACTCTTGGAACGAAGGTGGTGTACTTACTAGGTTTTCTTCAGAGGCGTGATCCGATACAGACTTAAATAAACAATCCGATTTAGTATTACCAAATCGTTTGATATTTGGGCAATGTTAATGCTTTGTTTTTGTAGTTCTATTGAAATGATACAGCAAGAAACCATTGCTGATAAAGTATACTTTTCTTATTATGTTGGTGTTTGAGCTTAAAACGATTCCGTCGTGACGATATGGCTCATTAACAGTACATAAATCATAATGTAATTTTACTTTAAAAGTTTAATGAAGGTTTTTTAAGATGTCCACATTATTTAAAATGCCCCCTTATTATACTCAAAATTCTCAAACCGCGCCTGCGTATGTATATTACACTGTGCAAAATAGCTGTGATAAGCTAAAGCTATATATAACTATGACTGCATGACTCATCGAGCTGATAACAAGGAACAAGTAACCTTTTCAGTATCATGTGTTTTCGTGAAGCAATCGAATATATAAACGCGCACACTTTTTCAAACATAACATAAAGTGTAGAAGATAGAGGTGTTTAAGTTTTGCAAGAAAAATGGCTGTTGATATTCTGGGAATATTAACTTTGCCAAACTGGCTATGCGGCGTTATGGCCACACTTCTTGCAGTGTGTTTGTGAGTATATAGAATACTTTTTCATCACATTAAATTATATTAATGACATACGTATAATAATCAATTTCAGAACGTACATATAAACGCATGTTTTACTATTAATGCCACTTACACAGTATTAATTTTTTATTAAACTTGAATAGATGAAATACCATAAGTGTATAAACGAACGCTATTTTAACATCCTCGTTTTTATATTTAAAAACTTATATTCATATATGTGCTTAATATTTGCGTTTTTTACCCAGGTATACATGGTACAAACAAAGACTGTTTCATAGACTGGGCATACCGACGAAGAAGACCGTATTTCTACTGGGGGACTTTGTGGACATGGTCAGAGGGGTATGTGTCTCGGTACCGTACATGTATCTATTAGAATCAAATCTGACTAAAAATATGCTATGAACAGCCTCATATGTGTGGAACCATACATACACTATATTTTGGGAAATTATAAATCTAGTTACCGAAAGGACGATGACATAACATTAACCTGATAAATCGTACATTATATTTCTGCAATACCAATAGTATTATATTTAAAAATTAACCATAAATATAGTTAAGTTTATTGAATGAACTCTATGCTATTAAAACAATGCAAATGATTAAAGGCGAAAAATCTTTAAAAAAAAATGTACTGTTGTTTATTTTTCATCTGTTTATGTTATAACGTCATTGTTTGGTTTCAATAACGTTTCTTGACAACGTAGGTGTGCAATTTTTAAAAACATTAATAATAACGCGTTGTAACAACGTTGTGCTATGAGCATGCCTTTATAGTTGTGCCTTAAATTCTAACCTCAATCTGTATGTTACTTTAACTCCAAACAACTGACACCAAACAGTTTTTTAAAAGTGTTATTAATGTTATTTTGACTACCCTTTTGAGCTAGTTTGATAGATTTCTAGTTTTATGTTATGCTTATCGAATATTAATAATCACTTAATATACTAGCATAAATTAATATCACATTAAAATTATAAATTTAAATAACAACATGAACTGAAAGCAATTTCTATAGTTAAAGTTTTCGACTTTTCACAATTTCAGTGAGCCGTGTACTATATTAATCTAGTTAGGTGGTAAATAGTTTGAAAACATGATCGAAAAGCCTTCACCGACCAAGAGCATTTTAGGTTCATTTAACGCTTCATCAACATAATCAACGTAGTTATAAAAAGCATGTGTTTATCTGTCGCTAAGTCCCAAGCATATCGGTTGGATAAAGCGTGTGAGTCACTTTTAATGTTTACGCAACTTAAATATTTCTTTGTAATCATAAGATACAATGTGCACAGAAAATATTCGTGTTTATTTTTTCCAGGGGTTCAGCTACTTGGGCATGGATTTGTACAAACGATACGGGAAAGTCTTTGGGTAATATTTGCTTTTCATTTTTATTGAAAAATCCAAACAAAACATGGACAATGTGATTTAAAATTATACGGACTTTACTTATTAAAAACAAATTTCAGCAATTTTCCCCACAAATTAAATACACTTCCATGTATTATATCTCCCTGCATTGATACCATATGTTGTCGTGTTGCCATTCAATTATTGTAGTAACGAATAACTTATAAGTCATAGAAAAAGTATGGTATTACATATTTACATAGAATATACTTATATCATTTAAACGGCTAGTATTGCCGATATAAATGCCTTGTCACACCGATAAAAACAAACATCTATTTACAGATACACGCAATAGTGGTCCCATGTTTATGCATAGCACGCCGACATTAATGTTCTAATGTACATGTCTTAATGAAGTACTTGCCAACATTAAGAACCTTTGAAGAATTAGGTCGAAATGTCCACATGTAAGAAGTATAACGATTTTTTTAACAATCGTTCAACAACACTGAAGTATATGCAGGTAAATTATTTCATTTTCTGTCAACAGCATTTACCTAGGTAACGTACCAGCGCTTGTCATCAGCGACCCAGAAATCATTAAGCACATCATGGTCAAAGACTTCGATCACTTTACTGATAGACCGGTAAGTTTTTCTATGGAAATATTTGAAAACGAACAGAACATAATATTAGTTTACATAAACTTAACAGTGTATAATGTCCCACAAAGGTATAATAAAAAGTACATGAATATAGTAAGTGGATATTGCTTGCTGAAATATTATAATCTAATAATGTATTAAAGGGGCCTTTTCACAGACTTTGCCATGTAATGAAGTTTGTTGTTATATGCTTTATATTGATAAATGTAAACATTGGATCTAAAAAGCTCAAGTAAAACAACAAGAAAAAAATTAAAGGATGACACAAAAGTAAACCTCAATGCAGCTCGAACCACTGACCCCTGGAGAAAAGGTATATCGCTAAGACCACTCGATACAATCTGAGCTGTATTTTGTACTTAACATAAGCAATCCTAGTAGTATTCCAAATTATTAAATCGTTTCGCGTTGCAACGCTTTATAATTTTTAGGTTTTTAAATCGCCAAAAGATGAATATAGTGGATAATTTAGAGCATGGTATATGTTCAGTATTTCTATTTCCTCACAAATATCATAACTAAAACGAAAATTTGCGAATCTGAGACAATTTTTTAATGTTGTCAATTTACCAAAACGTGAAAAGACCCCTTTAACTTTACGAACATTTAATCAAAACTTGTTTTATATCACCTGTTTAAAGTGCATCGAATTAAATAAGGCACCGTTTTAGTTCAACGTTTTTATAAATAAAGTTAACATGTTAGTATAATTTGATGGAGTACAAAATACTGCAACTTGAATCCGAACCACCTATTATTAAAGTTTCAACGGCACAATACTAGTATGTATTCAACTTAGTGTATATGCACTATATATCAGAATAAATTATACACTCAGTAATCTGAGCAAATAAAAAGACCGCTTCATCCTTCTAACTTGCCGCTCACCTGCCTGGTTAACGTAGAAATGTTTAATATATTTGTACAATTATATTTGCCATATAAGTTGTCAGTTAATTGTTTTTAACCATCTGCATGTTAGCTTGTATTTTGAACCGTTTATTTTTTCTGTATATGGCTTCGTTTCAAGGAGTTCAACTTTAAAACGTTTGTATACAAAACGTATTTCAGTATAAAATAGTGATATATTGTCACTTTTATATGACTATGCACACTGTTGAATTATAAGTATTATATTATTTTTTTATGATACTTATTTGTATTGTATTATCATAAACATAAAACTGCAATATCTCTTGTATAGTCAAGCATTAAGTAAACGTATAATTATGTAATAGCCATTAAACCCTTTATTCACATCCTATGATTCAGTGGATACACGAACACTTAACATACATTATTTATTCAGTTGCGATCGACGTTTTGCGTAATGAGCTAGCTGTAGTAAAAACGGAACTAATCTGTAAACACAAACAAAGCCAACCCATTTATACCCCTTTAAAACTTATATATCATACTTTACCAAACGTTGATATGTGTAATGATGAATGCAACGGACCCAAGCGTTTAGTGTTGTTTGCAAAATAAACGCAATCTGTGATCTTTAATATTTATTTTTAGCCATTCCTGAAGTTAACCAAGTTTTGGAAATCAGCCGTTTCTGTAGCAGGCGGGGATGAGTGGAGAAACATTCGTCACACAATAAGTCCAACATTCACATCCGGTAAAATGAGAAGCGTACGTATTATTTACCTTTTATTTTTGCGCGTGTTTAACAGAGCAAATAAACAAAATACTCTATCGTCGAAAAACACATTTTACTGACACGTACGTTTTTAAATACACGTACGTAGCATTATTCTGCAATTTCTGGAAAGCATAACAGTGTGCTAGATCGGACATTTTTTATTAGAACAAAAATAAAAATTGTTCCGATATGACAATTCAATTAATCGTACCGTAATATCTTCTTAAAATACTGAATGCATATACATTCCATACTCTGGTGGTTGATATTTAAGGTTATTCCCAATACATGTGGTAGTCCAAATCGTTTGTTTTTTTCACTTGTGTTTTGTCGTATCAATAAGATGATTCGATTATTCAAAAAGGAAATAAATGTATAAAATTTTGTTTTAAAACTAACAGTACAAAACGTCAGCAAAATCAATTATATTTTTGGAAGGAAATTTAATATAGGAGGTAATGTGACAAAAAGACATATTTTAATATAATGAAAGTAAATTTACCGTTAGCATTCATGGTTTTCCTAAAACTATCATTTTATTTACCAAATAATGGTTTTTACACATTATAAATACAAACATAAGACACAAGACGTTCTTGTTTAATGTATTTTTCAACAAATGTATAAGTAATGTTAATGAAACAAGTCAAGAAATATATAAATTCGAAAATGCATTTGTTACATTTGATTTATTTTAAATTCTAGCTATACTAAGTACCAGACACAGGTTGCTTCAGTTTAAGCTCGAATACTTGGTTGTGGACCTTTTTCGATCGTGATTGAACTTAGATTTGCATTATAATATAGAAAATAATTAACAATATGGAGAGGAATTTTTGTTCAATTGAAGTTTTAAACTTTTATAGTTTTGTATTGTTGAAAAAAAAACATTGACAACTTATTCCTATCAGTCATAATGTGCCTTAACATATTGTTATGTAAATATGTCCTCTTTGCTGCTTGATTCAATATATGTATAAATCCTTCAGATCATATATATCTTTGTATGGACGAAACTAAGCAAGACTCTTAACTGACCTGTATTTAAAATACAATGTTTAAAGTAAAAACATATCAGAAAAAAACAAACAAATTAAAGTTTTATGAATGGTTCATACACATTACAAATCTTAACAATTATTTAATCACAGTGTGTTCATTTCTATGAAACGCTCACTCTGTGATTGAATTATTGTTATGACTTACTATTTGTTTTCAGATGACTCAATTTCTGCAGAGAAGTTTAGACGTTTTCCATGACATATTGGACAAACAAATCAAGGCCAGTCCTAACGGATTCGATATTGATCCGTAAATATTGTTTTATTATATACGGTGTTATTTATTCCCACGAAGAATCAATGTAAGTGAACGAATTTTAAACAAGAAATTATATGTTATCCGAGGGACGAACGAGAAACAGTTGTGTTCGCTCATCGATTTCATATTAGGTACAGAAATTAAAAAATCCTAGATATGCTTATAACATGCTTATTATTTGATTTTAAGCATTGAAAATACAATGGTCTTGAAGAACAAAATGGTTTTCCTGGCTCAAAAACAATGTGGTTGTTTTACAAAACATTTAAGTTCGTTAACACAATCATACGCTTGCATATACCAATTGCATTATCTAACAAGGAAATTACCCAATTCACAACTTTAATGACTTTGTTAAAAAAAAAACAATCGTCTTCTCTTACAAAACTGTGAGTTTTGTTTCTAAATGCAGGAGCATGTTACAAAACTGATTCTATTGGTTAGCAAAAAATTGGCCGTGTTCATTTTAATAATCTTACATGTCAAGATAACACGTACTTGGTAGAAAATATTTTATCTCTAGTTTTGGAATGTTTGATCCCTAGAACCGTACGCTGTTACACGATGGACGTAATATGCTCAACCGGATTCGGCTTGGATGTCAGAGCCCAGACCAACCCCGATAATCCGTTCATTAAGTATTCAAAAAGGTTTTTGGAAACGAGCCCTCTTGGAATGCCAAAGTTCATATTGTATAGTAAGACTTATATATTTTATAGAGACATTCACGGACGCAAATAATGTGCGCGCTTAAATGAACATAAATTTACCAATGGGTAGTAATCAAATTTGCGTTTGTCCTGTTGTTGTTGTTTATTATTTGTATTTTCTGTTCTTAGTAAGCGTTAAGATATGCATCGCATCACTAAAATGCAATAGCTTGAGCGTTTCATCATTCCTTACAGTTTGTTTGACTGATAAATCGCTTGTTAAAATGGCGTGTTGTCAGCAACTTTGACGATTAAAAAAATCCAGATATAATACGACTTTATACAATGGATAGTGGTCTTATTGAAATATGTTTGATTGACTAAAAATAAAAGAAAATAGCACACACTTTTTAATTGCCATCTATCTCGTGCAAAACATAAATGAACAAAGGCGAGATTGAATACAGAACACAAGTCCAATGTATTTATGCTTTGGGTTTCACATGTCTTTATTGGACACCTTTTAGTATTTATTAACCAATGTGTATCTTCAACACCTTTTTCCAGTCTTGTTCCCAGACCTGGCGGATATGTTCCCGAGGTTGTTCGAGACAAGCTTCATGTCGAAAGACATCATGGACTTCTTTATGACCACAACGAGGTCGCTATTTGAGGACAGAAAACACTCAGAATCTGTAAGATAGGATTGATCATGATACCTTCGATAGAATGAATATTATATTTTTTGAAAATAATGTAAATGATATGTATAAAGTTTAATTATTTTTTTATATTTTATATTTTTTCCCCGTGACATCTGCACAAGCTTGTTGCTGAGTCGTTCAGCGATAAAACCCGTTTAAATAACATATCTAAAACTCAAACATTGTATATTTGCACTTTTCTTGTTTCAAATGAATAATTTAAATATACAGTAAACAGTGTGCGCATTTTTCATAGACAAATATGTTTTGTTTTAGATATGTTCAAACGCAATACACCAAACGCGTGAATTTTCAAAATGTGTTTTTTCCCTCGTTAATTAAGTGTTTGCGTTTCAGTTGAATACGTAAACGTATGACCATGTATTGTACATTATATGCATTAATCAACCTTGATTGAAAGAAAAAAAGTTCAGAACATGAATAACATAAATTAAAGTATCTGTTAATCTGTTTACAACAACTATATAAAAAGAACGTAAAATTCACAGTTGAAACGTAAATTTACAAACATTATAACGATAATTATTCATGTAAATATCAATGCTTACAGAAGCATAAAGACCTTTTGCAATTGATGGTAAATGCGAGCAATCTGGCCGAAACTGAAAAGATATCTAACAGCCAGCGGAAAGGTAAGACTGTTGTAACAAACAGACATCTAAAACTCTTTACTCTCATTGGTTGAACCATCAGATATTACCTTTCTCAATAAACGTTTGTACTGTTTTGATCAAAATGGCACCATCGTTTTGCAATTATGAATTTAAGAGCAGGTAACATATGTCAAGTAATGATAAATGAAGTATTACACAAATATCAGGCAAAGGCAACTTCTTTTATTCGAGATTGTTATTTGGATATTTTGTTGAACGTCCATTCACGTTGGTGATTATGTATCACAAAAATAAAGTCAAAGTTTGATTACACCAAAGAGGCGATTTTTTCAAATACTTCAGTTTACATGATTCACTAGTACACAATTTAATATTACATATATTATCGTATAGTCGATAGTCAAACACATTTTATACATGTGTTTTCTGGAACCGCAGTAAAACAGCTACTGATAAACGTTGTTGAAATAATCCTGAATCAACCAGTTTTAATTTATTGTTAAATACTCAACGTTATGGCTTGAACATAAACATTGTTTGTCTTCACAACGCATTCATGGGAACAAAGGGCACGAGTTAAATCCATGAAACTACTCTTTCGTGATCATAAGCGTCTACGTTACATGATTTAAGCATGTATATTTATTTATGACTAATTCGATTAATATCGTATTTGTGTGTAAGACAAACACATCGGATGTCTCAAAGAGATGTGATATTAATTTTTCCATTTATACTTGGTTAACAACAAAAATTTATTTCCATTTACTATATTATTTACACCTTCAAAGAACAACTTTGGTATGTTATATGTCATTATATCCCCGTTCTTAAACAATAATATCCGTTTTGAACTTCCATATGGCCCCTGGAAATTCTTTAACGTGTTACAAGCTAGTGTAAATTGGCAATTTAACATAAATTTATCATTGTTTCATTTGCAGAATTCAAATCAAATAAAATACCATTTTAATTGACAGTTTTATATATAATTAGTATATTGATTTGAACAACTTAGATTGCAAGTCATCGCTATCACCTTATTAAGCAGGTCTGACGGACGAGGAGATACTGATTAACTCCATCATTTTCATGCTCGCTGGCTATGATACTACAGCAGCAGGGATATCATGGGTTCTCTATGAACTTGCCCTTAATCCTGAGATTCAAGAGAAGCTCGTGAATGCTATCAATGACGAAATTGGCGAGGTAGGTGATCGTATTGAATGTGAATATAATTACTAACAAACATGTTATGATTACACAATATATATCATTTATAGTTCCAATTAAAGTATGTAAAGTCTTTAAAAAAGACATCGGAATATATTTAGTAAAAGTGTGAGTTGATGAACTGCCTGCCGTGATTTAACATGCTTGGAACGGTCAAAAACCCAAGTCAACAAAAACAATGTAGATCATGTAATGTGTTTAGGAAATGTATTAAGTACATTCCAACTTTGATGGTGGGAAAGGGTAGGGAAATTAACCCACATTATGACATGATTGCAGAGCCCGCTGTCCTACGATAATGTCTTCTCTCTTAAATATATGGACATGGTCTTGTCAGAAACACTGCGGATTCATTCGCCAGCTACAAGGTATGGTTCTAATGTTTACCTTTGACTTTAAGTTCAATTATTTTAAATTCATGTATCTACTTTTCGTACGGAATTGATTCATATTTCCGTAACATGCGATAATAAGTTGGCGTACACGAAGTGTAGACATGTAGAATAACACAAGTTTATTTGCATGGCATTATCACTTGCTTCACCCGAAAAGTCACTAAGAAGGTCTTCTAAGCCCCGCCAAAGAAACGTACATACATTTTGCGACGTTATGATGCGTTTTAAGACGCCTTATAGTAAAGATGTGATAATATTCTTCATAAATGATTTTTTTTTAATAATTTAACGAGATTTCACAAGACACGCGGCATGCGGTTAATGATATATACATTTAATAAAACATTAAACTTCTTTCGTGTATGAACTCTCTTTCAAAAGGGGGCAAACCATGCATTACTACTCAACAGTTTCAGCGATATTTTTCCCCATTCAGCCCTTTAATGTATTTCAACAAATGACTTTTCAACTTAACCTTATCAATAAACGAGTGATTTGACGCCACCAGAATATTCAAACATACTGTATGATTTTAAAGAACATGGCTATAAATTAACGTGTTGTAATTATTTCTTCAAAGCCTTAGCTTTTAATATTCAGCGCTATTATAATAAGCCGGTTTAGCCGCTACATGTTTCAACAACATTTCTAGTATACTCAAATCAGTCGAATGCAAAACAAATAAACAACAAATAGAATAAATTAAAACATGCATGTAATGAAGTTTGTGTTTATTAATCAACCGCAAGGCTGTCTGCGACAATGAAATTCTTAGGATAAATTAATAAATTCGTGCACTTACGTGTTGTTTTAGACTCACGCGCATGCCTGACCGCGACACTGAAATTTCTGGAATCAAGATCCCCAAAGGGATGAACTGCCAGTTTGTAACGGACATTTTGCACTTCTTGGACGAATACTGGGAGGACCCGTATACATTCAATCCTGAAAGGTACATATGATACACAGTTTCCAGAGAGATGTAATTACAAAAAGAATTTTGGGTTCTGTCTTATTGTTACTGTTGTGTCTCTTTTTGTTGGTTGTTTATAAGTGTTTTGAAGAAAACGATATTGTATATAATAATATTTAACAAGCTGTGGTCTAAAAAGTTATTCCATAGCGCGAATGAACGTTTAACGAGACTGCTTAAGACAGTTTCAGTAATACTGGTATGCTAGTAAAGATTCGTAAATTAGTAGCTTCAAAAGTTAACAATGCAAAATGCTTAATTCCAAAAAGGTCAAATTGCATAAGAGTCGTCTTTAATCGCGAACATTTAAATACACGGTATTCTATTTTTGGTCTGTCTTTTTTAAATTGAAAGCGGCTGTGTTTTGTGTTCTGCTACAAGTATATGATTATCACATTAACTTGTTTCCTCAAAGAACGTGATTGTTTTTTTAATAGTGTACATCATGTTAATATATTTGTATTGCCATTTGCAATATATACTTAGTAATGGTATATACGATTATCCAGCAAAAAGATAAATATGTTGACTAATAAAGCGTCTTGATGTTACACAAATAATACACACAGTTGCGAAGCATTTCACAACACGAATACGCCTGATATATGACGTACAAAAGTATGTAACCCTCAACAACTATTTTCATTGGATGATTCTATCATCATTACGAAATAGTTATCTCGTTCCCTCCCACCAGCCACTTAGTCGGTCCAATGAGTTATCTCTGTCGCCCCCTCATGTGAATAAGTCCTTCCCACGACGTATTAAATTGTTCCCAAGACAAAATCGTCTGACGACTTACTATATTGTTCGAATGAGTTAGTTATATCGTTCCCTCGACGTTTTCAGTCGTAAGAATGCGCTAGTACGCTAATACTTATTTAAGTATGATAATGATGTTGTGTATGTGGGTTAACAATAAATAGAGACCACGCAGTAGGTTTTGTGGCTATTTTAATACTACACCGTATGATCAGTTGCGATCATGCAGAAGTACATAGAGGCGTGGCTATGATACACATGATTGAACATTGACCAATCAGATGCATGATAAATACATAACAATTCTGCCCCTTTTTAAAGACATTGATTCCTGAAATACAAAAATACAAGAAGATACATATAATATAGTATTCAATAATTGCAAGGAACCAGTGACATATCAAATTGAGTTTTAGCATGTCAACAACATCATCAGAACATTAAATTTTTCAGACAGATAATGTTTTCAATATGCAGCTATTTTGGCTTTTCTCCTCCGGTCAGTCAGTGTCAGTTATAACTAATGGTACTCTAGCCGATCTGGTTTACGACGATTACGCAGCGGGTAGCGTCTTACAGGTGTTTCTGACCGCATGCCTGTCTCTTCAGTATCTGAACGCGGAACAAATTGTGGAAATTGGTCATTATTCGTTTTTTCATTGTTTACGCAACGCGGTTCGAAATTAACCGGGCAAACACTTGCGAGAAGTGTCTGACAGCTCACCTATGTAGGTCTGAATTGATCGACATGTCGTGTCCTTATTGCGCCGTTACCAACTTCAACTTTGTATAAAAGCGGTTCATCGCGCGATATAATGCCACCACTGATCAATTTATCTCTTGCTGTTGGACGGTAGTCTCGCGCGAGAACAGTTTGGCCTATTCATAATCGCGATTGTTACGACCATCAGCCAAAGATTGTTTCATCTGCGAATCGTTAACAACCGTTTGTGTGTCTCGTTTCATCAAATCCAATTATGTGCGCAACGTGCGCCCTAGAAATTTGGACGGTGTTTCGCCTGTTGTAGCGTGGGGTATATTTCGGTATTGAAGCAGAACATTAAATTTTTCAGACACATAATGTTTTCAATATGCAGCTATTTTGGCTTTTCTCCTCCGGTCAGTCAGTGTCAGTTATAACTAATGGTACTCTAGCCGATCTGGTTTACGACGATTATGCAGCGGGTAGCGTCTAACAGGTGTTTCTGACCGCATGCCTGTCTCTTCAATATCTGAACGCGGAACTAATTGTGGAAATTGGTCATTATTCGTTTGTTCATTGTTTACGCAACGCGGTTCGAAATTAACCGGGCGAACACTTGCGAGAAGTGTCTGACAGCTCACCTATGTAGGTCTTAATTGATCTACATGTCGTGTCCATATCAAGCCTTTACCAACATCAACGTTGTATAAAAGCAGTCCATAGCGCGATATAATGCCACCACTGATCTATTTATCTCTTGCTGTTGGACGGTAGTCTTGCGCGAGAACAGTTTGGCCTTATTCATAATCGCGATTGTTCCAACCATCAGCCAAAGATTGTTTCATCTGCGAATCGTAAACAACCGTTTGTGTGTCTCGTTTCATCAAATCAAATTATGTGCGCAACGTGCGCCCTAGAAATTTGGACGGTGTTTCGCCTGTTGTAGCATGGGGTGTATTTCGGTATTCAAATTCAAATGATCGGATTCTGTTCGCATAGCACGCAATGATGACTTGAATTTTTGATTACATATTTCAACTAGAACTTTCGTGGTGGGCTACTGCCATGCGAATGTGTACAATACCATTACTTTTCACGAATTTCGCGAAACCGTTTGAAATGAACTGACTTCCATTGTCAGTAACAAGTTGCTTAGGTAATCCGTACAATGCCAAAATTGTTCGAGGAGCCTGTATTGTTTTCATTACAACGATCTCGGGCCATTTTGAACGGGCAGCTTCTAAAACAAGAAACATTGACCTAAAATTGGCCTGCGTAATCAACGTGTACGCGCTCAAAGCTCTTTGTGGGTCATTCCTACGGGTGTAATTGTACCTTTGCTGGCGATTTCTGTTGCATTTGACAGCCATTACACCTCGTTGATAAATGCTCTAAATCGCTGTCGATGCCAGACCACCAGACATAACGTCTTGCTAAAGATTTCATTCGGACGATACCTAGGTGACTGACATGTAGTAAAGATCACACCTTCGCCTTCGCAGTTTGACATGAATAATGACTCTGATGCCCCACATTAAACATCCGCGGTAAATTGTTAATTCCTTAGGTCGCGAGTAATAGGGTTTCATCAACGGGTTATCAGTCATTTCGTTCCAGCCGTTTTGTACGTAATCGAACACGAACGAGAGCACTCGCTCTCGTTTTGTTTCCAGGCTGATTTAAGCACTCGTCACGGGAAGCTGCTCTAATGGCGACGTTTAAAATACGTCTTCTGTTTCGGGTTTTTTGTGACCTTTTATCGGCGCGAGTAATCTCGCGAACCCATCGACATTTGTATGATGTTTAGTGTTCTTGTACTGAATGTCATAATCGAACCCTGAAAGAAACATTGCGTACCTTTAAACGAGTGCGGCTTTAGTCGCGGGAATACATTTACTGTGGCTGCTATTGACGTTAGCGCTTGACTGTCCGAAACCAACGTAAATTTATTTTTTCATAAAGATACGGGTAGAACTTTTGAACAACCCAGTAAATTGCTAAAGCTTCCTTATCGGTTTGCGCGTATTTACGTTCCGCTTTCGTTAGCGATCTTGACGCAAATGCAATCGGCCATTCAAAACCATCCTGCATTACATGAGACAGTATACCGGATATACCATACGAGGACGCGTCGGTCGAGAGGCGTACCGGAAGTTCTGGCCTGTAATAAGTAAGAACTGGTTCTAAAGTCAGAAGTTTCTTTGAATTTTCGAACGCGATTTCACATTCGCTCGACCATATGAATTTACGATTTTTCTCAAGAAGCGATGTCAGCGTTTTAATGGTTGTCGCGAGATTTGGCAAAATATGTGATAGTAATTAAGTACCCCTAAATATGCTCTCAATGATTTAATGTCTCGCGAGGTCGGTGTGTTTAACACTGCCTCAACTTTATCTTGACATTTCACGAGTCCGTCAGCGTCAATCTAATGACCACAGTATGTACTCCGTTCTTCAAAGAAAACACAGTTGTCTTTGTTTACTTTGATTCCAAAGAGCTCTAACCTACTCAAAACTTTCTCGACAATGTCAAGGTGTGTGGAGTCATTGTCACCTGCGACCACCATATCGTTCAGAATGCACTGTACTCCGGGAATCCCTTGCAGAAAATGGTCGATTGTTCGTTGCCATATTGCTGGGGCAGACGCAAAGCCGTACAACATCCGGTTGTAACGGTGTGTGTTGATTGTCTATAATTTCTTGCTCTCTTCGTCGCATTCAAGCTGCAGAAATGCTTGTCGTAGATCGAGCTTGTTGTATTTTTGCCCGGGAGACAAATGACAAGAACGTCTTCCAAGCTTGGAAGAGGATATTTGTCAACGTTGATTTCTTAATTTACAGTTGCCTTAAAGTCTCCACATCAAAGTTCGAACATCACCATTATGTTTCACAACGGGTACAATGGGGTTGCCCATGCACTAGTATTCACTTTCGTCAAGATTCCCTGGCGCTCAAGGTTATCCAATTCTTTTTCAATTTTTGGTTTGAGCGAGTATGGCACTGTTCTGGCTTTCATAAATCTAGGTCTAGCAATTTCCTTTATCGTTAACCTAGCCTTGATGTCTTTCACCTTTCCGATGCCATCACTGAAGACCACGGTGTATTTCTTGAGCATGGATTGTAGACGAACTTTCGTAGTCAAATGGTTGACGGATACGATTTTGTCCCAGTCTAATCGTATTTCTTTTAACCAATCTCTACCAAGGAGACACGGACCGTCACCTTTCACAACACACAACTGAAAATGTTTGTGTTGGCCATTGTATGAGACTGACACCATTACAGTCCCTTCCTGCTCGCGAACTTCTCTGAAATACGTCGTGAGGATTGCCTGCGGTCGACGCATCTTCAATTGACCGAACAACTTCCGGAATTCACTGTTCGACATCAGCGTGACGGCAGATCCGGTGTCCACTTCTATTATCACGTTTACGTTGTTTATTTCCGGTTTTATGGTGATTCTTGCTTTGTAACCATTCTTCACAAAATGTATTAGATGCACGCCTTCAACGTCGCTGCTTTCATCCTCAGTGTCATCATTTTCCAATGCGTTGGCATTGATCGTGAAAGGGCATCCACTCTTTATGTGTCCTTTGGCATTACATTTATGACAGGATGCATTTTTATACCTGCAATCCGCCGAATTGTTGTTCGTTCTGCCACAGTGTACACACGTCGACCTGGAACGTGATTTGTGCTTGTATTTCTTGTTCTTCGGCGGTCTGGTTGTAGTCTTCTTAACGCGTTTGACGTTGCTTCCTGCGTTTGATGTTTGCAACTCAGCGGCGTCCCTTGTTGCGGTTTCCATCGCTATGGAGATGTCAATTGCTCTGATGAGTGTCATTTCTCCTTGTGAAAACAGCTTTCTTTGGGTTGCTTCGTCTTTGATACAGCACACGAACCTGTCCCTAAGAGCATCATTTAATGTCGGACTGAAGTCACAATAGTCCGACAGCTTCCGAAGTTCGGCGACATATTCTGTAACACTCTCGACAATGGCTTGGTTCCGTCTATGAAAGCGAAACCGTTCTGCTATAAGCAGTGGCTTCGGGGATTAGTGGTTCCTTAATCGGTCACACAGTGTTATATAGGTTTCCTCAGATGGCTTCCTAGGAGCGGTAAAGTTACGAAGTAATCCTTATGTTTTTTTCTCCAACAAGCGTCAATATAGCTGCCACTTTTTTTTCATTAGTTATGTCATTTTCTGAAAAATATTGTTCGAGTTTTTCGTGATAACTCTGCCATGACTCAACATTACTATCGTATGCGTTAACGTTCCCAATGAGTCCAGCCATTCTATGATAATACTAGTCTTTCACGCACATTTACTGAAAAATTGATAAAATTCTGAAATATTAATCACGGTTTTCAGTCAGTAATTATCGTCGCCAATTTGTTGTGTATGTGGGTTAACAATAAATAGAGAACACGCAGTACGTTTGGAGACTATTTTAATACATCGTATGATCAGTTGCGAGCATGCATAAGTACATAGAGGGCGTGGCTATGATACACATATTTGAACATTAACCAATCAGATGCATGATAAATACATAACAAACGATACACTAACTTGTAGGAACGACATAAATAAAAAAGACAAATGTCACATCTTTGCTATCGAATGGATTATACCACGAGTTTAGTTTTCCAAATATGGAGTACGTTGAAGATAGCCCGGATCACGAATCTTTTGGGGGAATATATTTATATTTTATGTGAACAATAAACATTGTGCTTAAGGTTTGCGCCAGAAAACAAGGACAAGATCAACGAGTATGCCTACTTGCCGTTTGGGGTGGGGCCGCGGAACTGCGTGGGTATGCGTCTAGCTCAGCTTGAGGTCAAGATGACCGTCATCAGCATGTTGAGGAAGTACAGGATCTACAAAGGAAGCGAACTTAAGGTTAGTAGAGATATATATGTACACAATAGCATCTTAGGAGAGTACAGGTCTGGAAACGAAGGGAACTAAGAGTAAGTTGACATTTACATGTAGTTTGCATAAAAAATCCACGGTTGTCAGAAGGAATCGTCATGGATCGCTCAATGCATGGGACTAATGATTAATTTCAGATAAGAATTCAAGCACGGGCTTATCCCCGATTTAACCACGAAATGTTTCAAATTAAAAAAGAATAATAATTGTAATGGTAACCATCATTAACTCGACAGTTGTGAATTCTATAAGCAGAAACTACACGCTCGAATTGTGTATAATATTATAGCTCTTAACGGGATATTTGAAAATCACCAGTTTCCAGCTAAAATCAAATGATCTAATTTAAATGGTATTTATATCCGGATAGAGGTCAGTGTCATGTTGATGTTGTTGGTCTATATGATTAGTCTGTATTGGTCACACATTTACGTTTTATCACCAGTGCCACGCCCACAATATTAGTATCGTCGTACATAAACTTGTTTCATCACAGGTGCCATTACCACGCAGCCCCTACGGATTGGCGCGCCCTGGTGCCCCAGTCCATTTGCGATTCGAACCTCGAGGCAGGAACAAATAAAAAGTACAGAAAAAAAAGAAGAAAAAGCCTTTAATAACAGAATAGAACGATTCGGCATGTTTTAAGCTGATTTAAACTACAATATTACGCTACAACATCCGAAAGAATATAATTACGACATATTCCACATTAAACTTTATTAAAGTTTATCACCCCTTCTACAAATACGTTTTAGCAAAATCTGCAATGGCTGACAGCATTATCATACATAAAGTTTATTTATTGTTTGATGTTTTGGGATTGTATGATAAAAATATGAATTTTCAGAATGTGGTTCGTTTTTGTAAAAACAATTACATTTTTAATTTAAACAGATTTTAAATCGTACTAGTTGCTCCAAATAGAGTGTGAAAATGTTGTATTGTGTCTATATTTTGAGTGCGTACGCAATTTACAGTAGTTATGCACGGCACAGCGTCCAATCATTCTGAACACGTCAGACAAGTTTATGTTTTAATTCTTTAGTGACTAAGTCGAATATAATCCCGTCGTTTATATATATATGTCTTTAAAGTTGACACAATTAAGCTACTCGGCTTCTTACTAACTCCCTAATTTACTATTTTGTATTACACCGTGCGTTTATAGTAGTTTGGAGTAAAACGAATATATCACGAATATAGCAATTCCATTCTAATCATTGAGGTGATACAAGGATAAATATTAGCTCGTTATTTTTAATCAAGTCATATGGTTTATTTTCATGTCATTATGTATCGTTACTGACTGAAAATTAACAGCTATTTAGAAGAATACACAGAAAGCATTTTACCTGAAATAGCCAAATAAATTCTAGCATGATGTAAGAGGTAAGACTACGATAAAAGACACGGTGAACATGTAAGAAACAAAGAGTATATTGTGGGAAGTAAGATTTTTTTTAAACACAGTCACCATGTGACTTTGCTAAGCCACTTAATAACAAATAGTATTGAAGAAGAAATATAATTACTTAATTGTGTTACCTCAAAACTCCGCAGACACATATGTTGATACCCAGTGGCGTAATAAGGTACGGACAATGTGAACAATTAATGTTTCCATCATTGATTGCAGTTTTAAACGTTACAATCAGTATGGTTCGTTTCCCTTTTAAATTTTTAAATAAAAGCACAAACTGATATGTATTATGCTAGAATTCGCTCATATGATTGTGCAAGAAGTGCTAAATTGTAGTAACATGAGCTTCATGAAAGGTAATATTATGTAAAACAAAGAATGCATGGCGTCTTGAAGGTTAGATTGTGATTACAAATGTCTCTTTTTCTACTTTGTTACGAAAGCTCAATTCTTTAGAACGGAATTATGCTTATTTCGATGAGTGTATATAGTGTAAACAGTGTTTCCTTCTAAGATACTATGACAGATAAGTTATGACAGCTGACAAATATCCTAAGATGATGCCGGTGAAGGTTTGCTTAATTTAAAAAAAATGAGAATGCTTGGTTACAAGTAACGTATACAATGTACCAACAAACTCTCACAAACAATATACCATTGATTGTTACATGTTATAATTATCGAACGTACGGGTACATAACTCAAATAATAATAACACAACAAAATACTTGTATGTACAATTACTTTTCTTAATCATATATATAGTCCAATACTACAAATAGATTCATTGTTAATGCCCTTATACATTTGTATAAGTGATATTATACTTATGTAACTGTAGCAAAATATCAAATTAATTAAGAATTCGTTTGTTGATAACAACGCATTGGAATAATGATAACCGGCAGCCTCACTTATAAACATACCAATATTGCCATATTTAAAAGGTCTAATTTCTGAATCTTTCCTTTTCACAACATATTCCGTTCATTGTATTGATCATCCATAAAATATACGTATTTCTCTAAGATAAAATCATTGGTTAATGCAGGGTTTCTCTGCATATGATAATCATTCACCGCTGATAATTGTCCTTCATTGTTAACTTATCTGGTTGCTAGTGCAGACGGATTTATTACACGCTATTAAGATTAAGGTGCCTAATAAAGAAGAATCAAACATAATCGTAAATATACTTAGCCCTATACCATAGGTAAAATTTGATATTTTTAGCAATATCTTGTGAGTGATTGTAAACAGGACTCGAGGTATCCCTATCATTCGGGAAATTCTGCTTCCCTCTCTTGAGTGTCCTACCATAAGACATTTATTCCGATGTCGCCGTAAAATGAGGAAAATCACAACTGAATAGATTTCGTTACCAATATCCACGAAGCTCCACTAAGCATCCTCCTGACGGAACAGCAAATGTTCATCCCTAGACTTCAGGGGCTTGTCTTCATTTTGCGTATTTGCAATTGGCCTGCATTGCCTCCACACAGTCAATCAGAAATAACCCGTGTATATCGTTTCCTGTTCGTATATTTGCATTTTTGCTACTCCCATTGCTACAAGTGAATCAGTCTGAAGGTATGGATTGAATAGATCAGTAAACGGTTCAACGGGAATGCCAAGTCTAATAAAGCAATTTCATACAAGCAAGATGCATGTATGTTAAATGCCCGTGCTGGAATTCATTGAATGGTAACGTGCCACCTTCCCCTTATAATGTTGACACTTATACAACTGTACTGCTCTGATTTTTGAATAACAACATTTACTTCCAATACAATAATTGTCTGGTATGTTATAATAAATTAAAAGTCAGTTTCTATAGACTATATCAATAAAACATTATTCCAACTTTAATGTAAATCTACTTTACCTCTACATATTTTTTTAGATAAATAAATAACATATATTTCAAAATGAGATATATGAGAAAAACTAGAAAACAAGTCAGCAGAAACATAAAATGGTATAGAAATTGTAATAAGGAACCATACGAAAAAAATGTATTACTATTAGATATACATTTAAACAAGTACACGATCATTCTTGATAAATAACACCTTGATATATATAAAATATTTACAATCATAATGTTAAAATAAAAACATGAAAAGATCATTACAAACATGCCCTTATTATAAAATGATGTGTATATGCATACATATTTATTATTTTATAAAAAGCGCATTTAATCAATTATTATTATTGACACTCAGATGTCTTAACCAAGTTGCACCTTTGGGGCTCTTTTTAATGGTAAATTCGTGTGAAAGCGTATACGGTTCTGTAGTTTATAGGCGTTGCTGTAACAGTTGTTGAGAAATCGACTAAATGAGTTGCCTTTTTTTTCTTTGCAAGTCCGGACAATGGTTGAAGTCCATATACTAATACTTATGTAAAGCAACATACGGTGGCTATTGTCAAATTCTTCAACATAATGTCATTGCTTCATTTTCCTCACAAATTAATACTAAACCATACACAATTCATTACTGGCGGCTCTTGCGAACCTGATAATATGGACGCGACTCGCAACGGGTCATCATCATAATCTTTACTCCCTTGGTAAGTTCTGTCGTTTGGATGAAATGAGAGACGACAATACAGAAATCTTCGTCAAGTCAGGTCAGTTCCATCTGACGGCCTCGATGTCGACCTCCCTCTAGCGTGCCCTGAAAAAAAGAGAGGTGCCTGGTGACGTATCAACACCAACCCACCTTCAGCCGTTTGAAGGTCGCCAGTTGGGGCTCTTGTTGGCCAACATGTATTGCAGTCATGTTCCGTACGTACTTGAGGGCCTTGCGCTGCCCATAAGAGATCAGGGCAGTCTTTTGAGACATTTTTATTCAAATGCACGTATCCTTCGTTTTGTGTCCGCGTGAAGCACCAAAATCTCGCAGCCCTAGAGTAGGAAGACTATGAGAGACTTGTCGAGCTTGTACTCGGTTTGGAAGCAGATAAAACTGCTTGTCCACAATGTGCTTAGTCTGGCCATCGCTTCGCTTGCCATGGCAATTCTAATGCGGACCTGATCGGTTCCGTTTCCATCTTTCAACAGGGTTGCACGTGAAGCTTTTGTTTCTTCTAGCTTCCGGTTGTTCATGGTGATGTCTGCACTGGTGTTGGCTGTGCTGTTCACCATGCTCTTTAACTTCTCCGTGCTCACCTCCATCCCGATTGCTCCTGCTCTTTTATAGAGTATGTTGGTGAGTTCTTTAAGTTCACTGCTGGTGCCACTGATGGGGTCGATGTCATCAGCGAATCTCAAGTTGGCGATTGGACTTCCACCGATGGAGATAGATGTGTGTTAGTCATGGAGAGTCTCTTGCATGATGTTTTCAATGAAAATGTTAAACAGGATGTGAGAGGACAAACATCCGCGACGTATGCCCACTGATGTTCCAAAAACGTTCACCTGCTGTCCATTGAATATAACTGCGCTGCTGGCGTTTCAGTAGAGTGCTTGAATGACTTGCATATGCCCTTCGTCAATGTTGAATCCTGTCATAATATCCCATTGGCAATCACTCCACACGCGAGAGAAAGCTTTCTTTAAATTGATGAAGTTATAAATGGTGTTGCATATGTTTCTTTCACTGTGCTCTGCCAGCAGTTCGTCTGCATTACTTTGCAATCGATTAAAGATAATGCGTAACATGCCTTGGCTGGGATGACTAACGGTGCTTATGTAGCGATAATTCTCGCACAACTTGACAATCAGCATGCATGTTTAACCTTAGTTATACCTCTTGACTATTAACTTATTAAAATTGGTTTAAACTTGTTCTAACATATCAGTTCACTAGAACTCAAAATAACGAAATAATAAAACTCTTTTGTGACATATTTGATAACAAAATCAATAAAGAGTCGTTTTACAACTAAATGAATACTATAGCTTAAATCAAATTTATAAAACAATTACAACTGTTTTCACCCATACTTAGTTAAAATAAATACGATGTTAGTATTTCAAGTCCGTCTGGCTCTTTCGGTAGAGAAGCAGACTTGTAAGGCTGCTTAAACCCAAACATCTTAGGGAAGTGGGTTCGAATGTCACGTTGGGTGTTTTTACAAGTAAACTTGTAATTAAAAAATCTCAAATCTCTCTGTAAAAGAGTCTTCCATATACCGACTAAAGCTATTCTAGCTCCTACATGAAATCGTTATTCAAAGTTTGGTGATCTGTTCACTGATATAGATATGCATCGTCTAACTGGCAGTTTAAGTCTTAGAAGATGCACAAACACGATTTCGTGATTTTGTTTGTCCGACGAAGCTAGGTGACTTGGGAGAATATTGACACTTCCGTTAACAAAACTTACAAATACATTTATAATAAACCTTGCTACTTAGACACATGGAAAGTGTCTAAATACCAAACATCACGTATGTGGCTGTAACAGACGTCCCATGTTTGGAAAGCTTCTTATTCAGCAAAGGTATGTGTTTTTGATGCTGTCAACATCAAAGCTTCATCTTGCAAAATATGCATTTTTTATTTCAAATCGTGTTTTTTGGCAGTTTGCATTGATGAAATATTTATGTATCATTAATACACCATTATACGTGTTTGTGACAAGATAATGATGTGTTGACACATAAGGCGATTGGGAGCTGTAATATGGAAAGAAATGATGTAAACATAGCATACGTTACATAAATGAACGGCTTGTTATTGCCTAGTGAGGTTTTTAGACAGCCGAGGACTGCAGCATGATAACAGATATTATCGAGTATTAACCATGTTGTCATATTCATTTTCACCTATATCTTCACTATCTACTTAAACCGGATGGTGTCGTCCTTAGCGCAATTATATCAGAACATACATTACACATTACATATGATAAAGCACTAGCGGAAGTAACAGCAAGTATACAAATATCTTAATAACCTATATTAAATAAGAAAAGCCCGCTGTTCGAACTGATGAGATAAAGTTTGACGTTTCACACAGGTTTGCATGTGATGTAGAGTATATGATTTGGTATTGTCGCTTAAAACGCTTAGTACATGTAAACCGAACCGGTGTTGGTGGCTTTTTGTAACGGAACAAATATTTGTTAGGGCCCGGTAAACATTTTAATTTCAATTAAATGATTACATAATATTGTTCATTTAAGTTACACGTGTAATGATAAGTATTTAATTTTGACAATGCAGTGTTTTTTAAGAACAAATCGACCTCATTTGCATATTATTTACAAACATAGCTTATATTGGCGGCATGTAAAGTCAAAGCTCTTATCTTATGCGATATGCGTTTACACACAAGATTTGAAACCATCTATTTCACGCAGTTTCTTATCATAAAACTTCAGATCTAGCTGGCAATGGACATATGACTCCGACAAAACGATAAATATGGCATATATGTTACTTGGTCTGGTAAGCAAATATTAAGATGATAGAGTTATAAAACATGATTAATATTTAAGGAAATAAATACTATACTATATATGTTTATATTGCCTTTTTATAGGTAATTTGTGACATTACCTAGTAAATATGTTGTATTCAGTGAAACAGTGACAAGTTTGTCAACTGGTTATACCATAAGTCATATTCTTATGCTTGGAAAATCTACGACTGTTCATTAACTAAACCTTTTGTCGTTGTCAGGTTTGCCCTTTTAACGTGTTTCAAATAAAATATATATGTTTTCTCTTCAGACGACTGTGCTTGTGATTATTCCAGCTCACTGTGCATGTATGTTTTATTTTCTAGACGTTTTTTATAATAGTGTATTTTACGTTTCAATAAAAAACTGAACTAAAATGTTTTGTTCAATATATGTTTTACGTAGGACATCATTTACTCTGATGGTTTGTTTGACATTATTGTTAGAATACATTTTGTATAATAAAGTTATTACCTAAAATTTACTATATTTAAATCATGTACATGTATACAAAATATCATACTGTTTTTATAAACAGATTCGTTTGGTCGACAGTTCATTTTCGGAATCCCAGAGACATATAGCTCGCCCGATTGTATCAGGATGTACATTGTAAGCAAGGATGTTTCCAAAGTATATATGACTGCTCCCGGAATCGGGTTCAACCAAAGTATAACAACATCTGCACAAACGTCCACTACAGTAATTATTCCAGGCAATGTTGTAGCCACTTCAACCGATTATTCCAACAAAGTCGTTTATGTTGAAGCGGACCAACCCATATCCGTACATGTCATGGTTAGGAATGAGCACACCTCAGATGGCTTCCTACTTTTACCCATTTCTGATGACGCCATCGATTTCTTTGTTGCATCATACGAACCCAGAGAACGGACTAGCCAGTTTATTATCGCTGCTCTTGAAGACAACACTCGGATTGAAGTTCAACTGAAAACATCTGCTGGAGCTATACCAATTGGTGGAGGAAGTTACAGCACTGGGAAGAAAGTCTCATTTGCACTAGGCAAATTGCAAACGTACTTGGTGCAACATGAATATGACTTGACAGGAACGCACATAACTAGTTCTAAACCTATTTCGGTTGTATCAGGTAATAAATGTGCGAATGTTCCACATGATGTAACTGCATGCGATTACTTAGCTGAGCAGTTGC